>NW_027269282.1:10405000-10542500 GCF_023055355.1 Agelaius tricolor | reverse complement strand
TGACTTTTGCAGCTTGTCCATGGCTGGATTTTGCCATGCTGGTCACTGGCCATTCTCCTCTTTCATTTGCTCTTCCTTCTGCATTCTGTTAATGGACTGTTTCATCTCTTCCTGCCATACCTGGTCATTTTCTCCTGCCCTTCTTTTTCTGTATTCACATTTTTTGCCATGATGTCAGAGAGAAGCAGCTTAAATAATAGTCTGTGAACAGTCATGAATAAAAAATATGATACTCATTTTTAGATATGTAAAATACACTTTATAGAGACCTAAATTAAACATTAAAAATAGCAAATTCACTTTTTGCTAATTAGCCATCTGAGTGAAATTTAGCTTATTCTCATTTCTGATTACTAACTCTTAATTTTATTCATTCCATCTAATTGTTCACTTCATTGAGTTGTTGCATTTTATTCACCTCTGTTCTAAATATATGAATCTGTCCTTACACTTCTTAAAATATAAAATCATTACATGTATGCCCTAGCATAAAATAGACTAAAATATACCATAAAATACCAGGAAATATATGCTATGCTTATATTTTATAATATAACTTTTCTTGCTGGATGCTACCTGGCCACTCTTTGACCAGCCAAGGATAGCAACAATTTGTATTCTCAAATCACCATTGTGCAATACACAAATGCTGCTCTGTTTTTCCTATAGATGACATTTATGATCATTTTTGCCATGTCCTGGAACAAATAGAGAAAAATAAAGTCTAAAGATAGGCCCTGATTTAGGACCTCTGCATTGACCCTTTAATTAGTAAAGTTGGATATTTAGCCAGCTAGACCTGGTCTGTGAAAGGTGATAAATTGCAGGTGACAGACTGCACTGTCTATTTGATCTTGGTTAGGTATCATCAGTATCAGACTTCATGATATTAAATGGATAAATATCCTACATTTCTCATTTTTCAATTCATGTCAGCTATCCCCAGGCCACTATTGATGTCCAAAGTATTCAAACCAGAGCCCATCTGCAAACTCCTGCTGACACCCTGCCTTCAGGAGCACCCAGAGCTGTGCATGAGGCACCAGCCAGGCTTTCTGGACACAATGGGAATGTTCCTCTGGCTGCTGCCCAAAAACCTCCCTGCAGAACTGGGAGGTGCATTGGCCATCAGGACATACAGAGCCTCGTTCCCTATCCATCCTCTGGGCTTAAATTCCTTATCCATCCTCTGGGCTTAAATTCCCTATCCATCCTCTGGGCTTAAATTCCGTCCTCTGTTTGGGCTCCACATCCATGACTGTTGTAGTTGAGATGGAGACAATACAAAGCAACACACTCCATTTTCAGAAGGCTTTAAACTGGTTTTATTCTAGCATGCATGCTTTTTACACATTTTTTAAAAACTCACCAGTTTGCACTTTACTCATTGGTCAGGAAAGACAAAGTGCTCAATGGAATAGAGTTGCAGGTTTCTCTTATTTATCCTTCTTTCTTTCTTGGTTTCTGTGTCAACGACCTTGGTAGGGAATTCTTTCAGGGGTAAACATGGATCCTCTTGTCAAACATGGATCCTCTTACCAAACATGGATCCTCTCATCAAACTTCTCCCTGGCTCACAGAAGTCACTGTAAAAACCTCTCCCACCCATGACCTCTGTCCTGAAGTCAGACTCCTGTGCAAGGTGTTCCCCACAAGAGAGGAGAGGAGAGGAGAGGAGAGGAGAGGAGAGGAGAGGAGAGGAGAGGAGAGGAGAGGAGAGGAGAGGAGAGGAGAGGAGAGGAGAGGAGAGGAGAGGAGAAGGATTTTCTGGGCATCCTGTCTGAAAGGCCCTGACTCAGACACACCCTAAAACAGCTCAAACTCCTGCTTCACTTCCAAGACCTTGCCCCTTGCCCAAATGTTGCCCAATGTCAACATTTGCATTTGAGTCCTCCTAAGTGGCTCTGTGGGTGAAAAAAGGCCTCTCCTTCATTCAGGGAGACAGAGACCGGTGTCTTTCCAGCCATGGGATCTTTTCACATGGGTGGGAGTGAACATATCACCACCACCACCATTTTGGAGCCAGGATGGTAAAAATTTTGGGGTTTGACATCATCTCCTACCTCTCCCCTTTGAGTCTGGAGCCTCCCATGACCATTTCAAGCCTGTCCTGATGCACTGAGAAGTTGAACCCCTGAAATTTGAACCCCAGAGTTCCCTGAAAAGCAAAGTCCATCCATGTGATGGATTAAATTTTTTCCTTGTAAATGAAGATATAGTCCTTGGACAGATAATTTTCTGACAAAATGAATTGAACCATCTTTCTGTTATATTTAGCCTCTAATCCCCTATGAATGCATTTTTGACCAATCTTTTCGTTTTGTCATGGTCTACAGATTGTGCCCAGAATTTAGCAATGCTACAGTAATTGAAAACTGAATAAAATTTCCCATCTGGATTTATTTGAGTCCTGTCCTGCAATACCTTTCTATTATTCTATTCATTGAACTTCTGCAAGGTAGCAAAATAACAATAAATATGTAATTGTTGCATTTAATTGAACATATAACAAAAAGTTGCTGTTTCTCAAGGCATTTTATCCCCTTTGCTTCCAGCACATTTAATTATGTATGAACTCTTCAAAAAAACCCTCTCAAATAATGTGAGTCATCTTCTAGGAGAGAAGATTTAAAGATGATAAATGTTATTTAGAATCACTATGATATGATTCATATTGTGATGTGATTGGGAACAATATTAAAACCCACCAAGGCTATTATACCTAAATTTTTGTTTCAATTCATGCAATATTGCTGCTGCTTAATATGATTTCTATTTACTTCTTTCCATTGTTAGTGTTTTATTGAGGTTGTGTCGGCTTTATCAGGCTAATCTCTGCTGCAAATGGAGGTCAGCAGAGCCAAAGCACTGGCAAAAAACCTGTCTCCATTATATTCTACTTGGTATGAATTTTCTCAAAAACCCTCCCTCTAATATAAACTCTTTCTTCACCATTCTTCGATTATAATATTTCTACCTGCACAAGCCCTGACAGCTTGATATTTAAAAGCTGTATAAACTCTCATAATCTAATTTTATATCCTTTTTTTATAAAGAGAGACCGTGCCTCATTTAAAGTAACAGTGAACGTATTCATCAAAGGTTTAAAAAAAGAGCAATCTTGGCCATCAATAAAAGCTTGGATTTCAGGTGTTTTAAATTATAACTTAAAAACATGCAGGGCTACTCTTAATGACAGTGACAATGAGACATTAATTTGTGTTCCCCTGGTGTCAAGGGTGAGGCAAGTAATCCTGTCATGCCCTTGCTAGAATACAATTTGGCAAAACAGGATATTGTAGAAGCTTTATAAATCTTATATCTCTATTTCTCCTTGTACTGGTCTGGGGAATAATGAAAAAGAGTGACACATAAATTTACCTACCAAATGGGGTGTGCTCTCTCTGCTGAATATCCACACATAACTCCCATTAACATTAGTATAAAATATATATGCACAGCAGGAGGAAGCACAGACTACCAGATATCCAGAGGTTTGGAATAGGAGCTGAACTCTGCTGCCTTTAGGAGCTGCCAATCCAGCCCAGATCACAAGGATTCATTTTTTTCCCCCAGTTTGAGTTAAGCATTCAATCCAAAACATTTGCATAAAAAATAAGTGCAACCAAACTGAAAATAGACTGGACTTCAGAGACAGTCTGAAATATCTTTTTCTTTAAGATGCTAAGTTTACTTAGCCCCAGTTGCAGTTTAAAAGCAAAGAAACCCAATAAAAAAGACAATAAAAAGACCCAAAGAACCCACCAAAACCTGCAAAAATATTTTTTGCAGTAAGTTTCTAAATATGTTATTGGAGAAGTGATTGAAATCTGACAAAAACCACAACGTTTTATAATAATGTCCTGCAGCAAAAGTATAGCACCAATAACTAAACAATACTTTATCACCTTTGCCACTCTCAACAGCTGCCATTAATACCAAGATCATAGTGTTAGGCCTTCTATTCCCCAGCTGACCATGTTAGTGACAGCCAGGGCTTAGGCAATGACATTGAAAAATATTTGCAGTGACACAGCCACAAATCACCGTGGGACGAGTTTAAAACTCAATATTCACTAAACTTGCATCTGTTCTTTTCTTGTTAGAGCATCCACGGCACATTTGTTACAGGCTGGATTCCTCAAAGAATCCAAACATTGATGGAAAGTGATAAAAATTATTGGTGGAGAAAACTCGATGGGCAGAGGGGCTTTTGTCAAGTTGTTTATTCAAATGAGGTGTTTATTTATATGTCTGAGATGGAATTACCTGGAACACCTGAGGAAGAGATCTCCTGAGATCAGTGGGTTTTTACATTAAATGCACCCAGTCAAGGAGCTCAACCACCTTGAAGTCAAATTTTCTGAACAGTCTCATCATACACGTATTGATCTTTATTTTCTTCTCTCCCAGGGAACCTAAGGAGACATTTGGCTGCTTAATGATTGCCACAGGACATTGTCTGTTCCATGTGGTTCAGATCCTCTCCACATGAGCTCTTTCCTGGGTGTGGGGACTGGCAGATGGCCCAGATGCACATCCATTCCCATATTTCAGCTCCAAACATCCTGCTTCTTCCTGAAAGCATTCAGGACACATTTCCCCTGATTTTTTATTTTCACAAACCTGTGTCACTAAATCCCTTAAGCAGGACACAGAAGCTCCTGAGGACATCTGCACACGTTTAAACTGGCAGATCTGTTTAAATCAAACACAAGCTGGTGGCCTGCAGTTGGTGGTGACCTCCCTGCAGAAGGCTGTGAAGAAGGAGAGGACCAGCAGGAGCAGGGAGGCAAACAACAACATCATGAAAAAACACTAAGAAATGATGCCTTTGGTGTGCCTTGTGATATTCCTAAGGCAGTGGGTACAAACAGGGAAATAGGAGAGCTCTGGGCAGCAGAAACTGTCCCAGCCTCCACACTCTGCCTCGAGGAGCATCTGCTCCTGCTGCCATCTGAATTCCAAGCAAAATGAGGAGACTGGTAGAAGTCTTAGAAGTTATCAAGTGAAAAAAGTTGTTTTTAAACTCTGCTGTTGATAAACTCTGTATTAAAATCCCATAAATAGTTTTCTTCCGACCCACACCCTACAAGAGTAGATGACTTTCCTGACTGGGAATATGTTCAGAAATGGCAAATTTTTGGATGCATTGAAGAGACTGCTGAAGGAGGAGAATGATTAATTCTTAATAGCAAGTTTTGCAGCATATTGAATGAAACATTCTTATATTATGTATTGATATATAACACACTGGTCCTCTGCCATCCTGACTAGAAGTTCATTTCCAGCAAGGAATAGTTTATAGATAATGCAGTAGCTGAGGGAGAGAGCCATAAAACTCTGGCTTTTTCAGTTGTCCCAAAATCTTTTGGAACTTCATTTTGGTTTGAGTGATGACTGTCCTGGATGTTGATATTAAGCAGAAGCAGCAATAAAGGTGTGCAATGCCAATTCTGTCCCTGCTTCCCTGAGGCAGCAGGCACAGCCCAACAGAGCTAAATTTAGAGGAACCACAGGAAGTTAGACACTTGTCTGAGGATTAATCAAACTTTTTGTCCAGAACTTTCTTGCTGTTTAATGTGCCTTATTTTTGTTTCAATTTCTGGTGTGTTGCAGGTGTGTTAGTGGGTTTTGCATTTGTCAATCCTCATAACTGCAGTCATATAATACTAATGATATGTCACATACAGTCATATTATAATAATGTTATATAAAATACAATACATTTAATGTTTTATAATATTCATTATTAAAGTTCAATAATCCAAATGTTGCTGTTTCCTTACTTTATACCTGAACCTGTAAAGCCACTTCAAAAACACACTTTCACAAAGAAAGGTTTTTGTTCATTTTTTGTGCCAAAAGAACCCCCAGTAAGTTCCACAACCCCCAGTAAGATGCAGCAGTTTGCCAGGCATGTATATATGGACATATAAAGTTAATTCTGTGCTTCTCAATCCCTTCACTAAGATCAAGTGCAGTGTCATTTCCCAACTGGAAACTACATCTTGCCTTGCCTGCAGGGTGGTCCAGACATCTAATTGGTATTTCCACCAATTTTATAAATGCCTCCAGCCTTTCCAAGACTTTGTGAAATTTCTATAGGAACTACTTGAAAAGTTCAGCCTTCTGTTAGCTTTGCAAAGAAACAGCCCAAATATTTTCAGTTGCCTATTTTGAGGAACAAATCTTCAGGTTTTCTCAGCTAAGTAATATAAAGCATTTGTTCCTTTGGCTTTGATCTAAAATCAAGACAAAATACACATTTTGAGAGATGATATGAAATGAAATTGAAATGAGTGAGTACTTTTGGGAAAGAGGATCTTTAGTGCTTGAAATGCTTTGTTACAACTGAATAAACTAAATATGCTTAATATGAAAGGTAATGATGCGACTGATTGAATAGTTTGACATTACTGCACATGAAATATCATTAACAGGCTCACAGTGGTTTTATATCAGTACCAAATCTCAGAATAAAATAAATGGAAATACAAAACTACAATGATTTGTCACTGGAGCCTTTCAGTGTCATTTAAGAAAATGTTTTCAGTGAAAGACTACTCAGCATGAGCTGGTGCAGCACGAGGAATCTCAGCCTTGTGTAAATTTGAGATTAAGCCAGATTCAACAATTTAGGATGTCTGCATGTCCTTTAGCTGTGGGAGGGCATGTCCTTATCAGCTCAGGTACCTTTGGCTTCACTGGGCATCACCAGTTCATACCTGCAGCGACCACTGCTGCCACATTTCAGGATGTGAGTTCTTAACACAACTCCAGCAAGGGATGGCTGTGAGCCCTCTGAGACTCCTTTCTGTACAGGCTCAGCCCTCCCTCAGCTGCTCCTGGTGCTCCAGACCCTTCCCCAGCCCTGCTGCCCTCCTTTGGATCTCGTGGCCGAGCAGTCCATGGATGGTCACCATGAGGGTGATGAAGACCCTTTGGAATTGGGATAGGTTGGTTCTGTTTTCACCTCACAGAGGTGACAGAGGCAGAACTTCTGTTTTCACCAGGGGATGCTCAAACCATGTCCACCAGCACATTGCCTGCGTGGCACCACACAGTACTGACAGTCAGCAAGCTGTCAGTCCATTTAATTCCACTTCCTCTTAGGAAATCTCCTTCTGACAGCTCTGTGTCAGGCTGTGAGCACTCACATGCCCTAGATCTAACTTCCAGGTCCTGTTACACCTCATCTTTCACAGGGATTTGGTCTCAAAGAGGAACCAAACACAGGAACATGCTGTAAAATATTACTAATCATCCAAGTCCATCACCTCCATCTTCTGCTCAAAATTGGTGGCCAGGTGCAGATGCTGCCTTCACTGACTGTCACAGTTTTCTTGCCATCTTCAGACTTAGGCTATTAGTAAATGACTACTGAAACACAATGTTTTTCTGATTGAGGAAACTGCTGATAAAATCTGAGGCTGGTAAGAAGACAGAGAATACGTAGATAACACTCCCAGCTTCTTGTGTTTTAATTTAGGGAGTTAATTTGATTGGATCTCATTATAACTGAAGAATATTTTCATTTACCCACACGGTTTTGAAGTGGTCACCATTTGGAGAATTAGAGGCTTTCATTTGCTCTTTTTAGATGTCAAAATCAAAAATAAAAAGGAAAACACAATAACACATAGATAAATTTAAGTAAATGTACTATTTAGCAATGTAAGCCTGGTCTTGCAAGCACTAGGGAAGATTATACCCTAGTTATATTATTTTTATAAAATTGCAATATATAGCGCTTACTGCCCTCTCTATTTGTATTTTTTATGTTTGCAAGGATGAAAAAGAACAAGAATTACAACCAGCATCTTAAAATACCAGTAGTCTACACGTTCTTGAATTTTTTTTGAGAGTATCCACATGGAAGGGTAGATTATTTTCACATTTCAAAGTAACATCACAAATTTACATGAAAATGAAAAGGGGCAATGAAAAAGCTATGAACATTCATTATAGTGCATTTAATACAGATACACATTGTCAAGTGTATTTGACAGCCAAGGCTTCTCTTTGGTAGGAAGTTGAATAACATTGAACATTATGTTATTGCTGAGCCATAATATGTGTATGAAAACATCAGGATTTGAAGGGACAAAAACATCGAGTTTTTTAATTTCAACCTCTCTCCCCAGCTGGCAGATTAAAAAAAAATTAATTCATTTTTATGGTTTGCAAATCAAAGGTTTTGGTATCAAAATGGCATATTTCTTAATTGAACTTGTAGTGTGACAGAGGTGTAAAATAAAAAACTAAATTGATTTCATGGCCCTTATTTGGTTTTTATTGTTTGTGTTACTGAAAAGCTGAGGACCAAAGACTTTGTATTTTCCTCTTCCAAAGCAAAATGTCTGTTTTTCCCAGCCATTTTCATGCATATGTTATTTTGAGTCAATTTAAAGGTGTTTCATTTTGCTAAATCATGAGAAGTTGCAGTTTTTGTTTAATTAAAACTCAGAAGCCCTAATGTCATTCCACTGGGGAAAAAAACGTAACAAGTTGTCACACGTGCACGGGATTAATGTGAAAAAGTGGTTGACTCTGTGTGTATTTTTTTTACTATTGTTACTGCTTTTTTCCAGTTTCTTTGGTAATTCTTAAAACTTTATAAGCTGCATTTATGTTAAGCTGTTCCTGACACGCTCCAATAAGTGTGCTTTAGACACATTGTTAACATAAGGCCAAATCTGTAATACAGCATGGACAATTAAGTGCACAATTTTTGTATAAATGCAAAATCCCTCACTGTGAATTATTTAATTAATGCTCTACAGTTCATTTAATAGCACTCTTTCAAAGGCCATTTCACTCACAGAAAACTAATTTCATTCTTGGGGTTGATTTAATTAGATTGTATGATATATGGTATTGCTAATTCAGTGGCTCTCTTTGCAGAGTCTAGCCCGTTGCTCCTATTGTCGGCAATCTGTCAGCCCCATTTTTAACAGTATTGAAAAATTCAAGCTTTATTATTGCTCGCTCACTCTTTCTATCCCATCAGGAGGAAAGTAATGAGCTTTTCTTCTTATGAGAGCAAGCAGAGAGTGTGGTGCCCTTAGCGCTTCAGGCAGCGAGCAGTATTAACAGCCTGATTCATGAGTTAAGTTTCTAACTGCCCGTGGCTATTAGCACTCAGTCCTTTGGCTGTCATTTAGTTAAAAAGACTCTTCGGTTAATTCACTCTTTTAATGAGACTGTGCTATTCAACTAATGTATTTTACTGTATGAAAGGTCACACCAGGAAGCAAAACAGATTGGAGGGAATGTAGCGGGAAGCCTGGCTGTCAAGGAACAGTTCAAGCCTCGCAGGCATTTCGCCGCCGCGGCGCCCGTAATAGGCCACGGAACTGATGGGCCAGCGCTCACCTCAACAGTTGAGCACCATAAATCATGGCTAAATAGAAAGCAGATTAATCAGAGCCACAGACAAAAAGAGCACGTGTTTCATTACCCATATAATCACTAACATGATTGCCAGACAAGCCAGGGGAACCGCGCGCGGGGCTGACAAAACGCGGCGCGGTGGCGGGCGAGGCGCTGGGCTCTGCAGAGCTGTGGCCACTAAATCTTCTCATTAAGGAGCTGCTCCCCGAGACCTTCTTGTCCAAGGGCTGCTTGCAGGGAGGGTGGCGTGGGGGGAGTGGGAGAAAGGCAGGAATATAAAGGGTTGCGTTTGAGTGAGCAGGGTCAGAGGAGGCGGCGCAGGATTTCCCTCCCATGGCTCAGTTTCCACCTCATTCCCTGTGTCGGCAGGGCTGGGAGAAGCACGTGGGAGATGGGATGACCCTCTCCTCTTCCTCCCATCTTTCTGTGTCACCAGGGCTGGCAGAAGCACGTGGGAGATGGGATGACCCTCTCCTCTTCCTCCCATCTTTACATGAACCCCCAGCAAGCCAAACCCAGTCTGCTCCCCACATTTTCTGCTCCCCACCCCTTTAGCTGTGTGGCACACGCCAAGCCCCAACGGATGAAGGAACATCTCATTTTAATTTATTCTGAGTTTCTCCAATGTCATTTCCTTGCTGAGCTCCCCCTGCTCGCTCGCACCCTCTACGTCATCGGGAATCGTGTGCAAGCCATGTGTCCACACCCCACAGCTTCTCCCAGCTGGGCTCCAGCAGGAAGGCATGGTTGGAAATCTGGTTTGCTTCAGCATCTCTGCTTGGGACGTCCAATTGAAAATGTTTTTCTGAATATTGCTCGTTAATTTACGGGAGGAGAAAATGAGAAGAAACCTCTGTTTTTAATGGCTTTGCATCTGTCGGCCAAGGCTTTAAGCGTCTGAATTATTGGGAGGGTATGTGTGTGTTTTGCTCATTTTTAATTAGTGTCCTTGGGGGGAAAACTCCAGCACTTTAGGGGCAAAAGTATATTATTTTTTTAGAAATTGTAATTCCCTCAAACTACAGTAAACAAATCATTCTGATTTAAATTTCCCAGGCAACTTCCAAACAGGGAAACCGTATGTTTAATTACTAAACATCTGTTGCAAAGAATACCCCTCGCTTTTGCAGCACTAATATCACTGTATGAATTTTAAAATCTGTCAGCAAGGGATCACGAAAGCTTTGGGAGCAAAGAGCTGCTCACTTTAACCCCTGAACCAGATAATCTAACAGTAATCCATTCAAAACTAATCAAACATTTACAGAAACGCACCAGCACTGAGGAAAACAATTCATCATCTTCATATGCTCATTACACTTCCAACATCTCAATCTACCTATGTAAATGAGACCAGGGATCTGACATCAGGTCCATGTACAGAAATTATAAACAAATATTCATCCATTATGCTGCTGAAATTTAACAGCTGGAGCACTAACAGTAGCTGAACTCCAAGCCCTGAGTATCAATTATTTATGAACCTAAAACTGACAAGACTGTCTAGGTGAATTAGCTGCATATGTCAAGCTTTGTTATAAATCCCAGCCTACTGTAAAACTCATTTTCATAGAATGTATGTACAAGGCTGACAATATATCAACAGTACGGCATTAATAATTTAGAAGAATGGTACCATAAGGGAGCACCTAGAAACTCTGCTCTGCAATATAGTTGATATTACAAATAAAAAAGTCAAATAAAATGAATTTCCCATAAACAGAGAATCAAATAAAGCATTTTTCTATGATTTTATATTCAATTTTCAAAAAACTTACCAGTTGATACTTGCATTTTTAGGAACCATAAGCATCACCTGAAGTTATTCAATATTTTTTTTTGCCGTTGCTAAAAATGCCATTGAATTTCTAGGCCTGTTGATGTAGGTTGCATTGCATTTATTTTACTCTTACAGAGTGAGAACTAAAAGTGAGGTGAGGCCAAGAGAAGGAAGGAAAGCACTGCTTGCAACAAAGCATATTGTGTCCCATGTCCCATTATCCCAATTTGCTACAAGCCCCATCCAACCTGGCTTTGAACACTTCCAAGGATCCTTGGAACAGCTCCTCTGGGCACCCTGTGCCATCCTCAGAGGGAAGAATTTCTAATATCAAAAAATCTGCCCTCTGTCAGTTTACAGCCATTCCCATTTTTCCTGTCATGGCATAGGGAAAAGTAAGGGACAAGGTCTAAACCAGAATGTTGACAGTGAGATCTGGAAAAAGGAGATATCAAAGCTTTGCCCAGTGTCTCTGAAATTCAAGACAGGTCTGGATTTTTGTCTCCCATCTCCACTGAAGAACAACCACCCACTGCTTTGATGGAGCAATGGACACAATCACCCAAAATCTGAATTTTGTTCAGAAGCTGCTGAATTGTTCCTCTGTATAATCCAACCTGTTCCCATGAGGACCAGGCTGGTTGCAGCACTTTTTGCTATTCAGAGAGGATGTCCACAAAAAAATGAATACATGCACATGTGAGAATCTGTGCCTATCAAACAAACAAGATTTTATCTTATTTACAGAAGTAGCCCAGTTCTTGATCAACTGTGAACATCAGATGTCCTTGTCTCCACAACAGAACTTTCAGATTATTGATAAAAATGGAAGGAGCGGGGGAAAAAAAGGTGGGGAAGGGAGAGAGAATCAGTCCTGGTCTTGAGTGTAAATAGACACCAAAACTGATGGATGGTTAAAGAGAATATCTAATACTAAACTTATGACCCACAAAAATTGCTCCCACACTTAAACTCAGCATGAGTTTTGGATACCCTTTACCTGGGATTCACATTGAAAACGTACAAAGAATCCATGAAGACATCTTCTAAGGCAGAAAATGTATTCCTAGACTCTCAAAACTAAAGAGCACTGTGTTTCCATGAGTATTTTATCAGTACAAAGGGTAAAAGCACATGTGCATTTTGAAAGAAACAGTAATGGTTCACAAGAGCTTGACAAGGAAGTCAACAATTTTTGAATCAGGAGAAAGAATTCAGAGGAGGAAACGTCCTTGGTGATGCACACTTATACAGCAAAGCAGAAAAAAGTAGATTAACTGATGAGTGAGGTGTGGAAAATGCTACAATGGCATCTCCTCATCTGCAGGATGCTGCCACTTCTGACACAGGTAACACTCCAAAGAGACTGGGAAAATTTAAAAAATATACAGTATTAGATAAAGGAAAAAACAGAGATAAACATGCCTGGCTAGTGCCTGATGCCTGGAACATCAGGGATTTATGAAAGAAAAGTTCATTCAGGAAGCTGCTGGTGGAGGATCCAGTGCCTCCTTTTGTAGTGCAGAATGAGGGTTTGTACATTACAAATTACAGGAGTCTCTGTAATTCCTCAGACTGTTAGGGCTTTCCATTCCCCATTGCTTCAGTATTACCTGCATGGTTGCTTCCTTTAGCTTTCCTAAAGTAGACTTTAATGACAACAGCAACAACAGCAATAACAATAATGATAATTTCACCGAGTCTCAGGCAGAGACTGATTTACTCTCAGGCAGAAAGATCATGACAAAGCCTTTGCATCACTCAGGTCATGTTAAAGTGCTTAAAATAGGACTTCACTTGGATTTAAACGACACAGAGAACTCCTGCTGGCTCTCTAGATATGAACTCCACCTTGAACACCCCTCGACGTCAAGGAGCTGCCTCAGGCACATGAAAATGTGTTTTCTGTTGAAATCCCAAAGAATTTTCCACAGACTTCAAATGCAGAGTGAAGATTGTGCTGTCTGCTCAAAACAGTGAGCAAAGCACTATAGAATTTCCACAGAAGAATTGCCAGGCTTAATTTTTGGACCTAATTAAACTGACTTGGTGTCTGCTGACATCCCTCAGACTACATGTGGCTCTCCTTGCAAACTGATACTTTTATTAATACTTCCAGGGCCTTGCTCACATGTGTGGCACCCATGGAATCTTCCCCATTATCTCTGTAGTGAATATCCCAAATCCTGCCTGGATACCTTCCCTTTCCCAAGAGCCATTCCCTCCCGAGGCTGGCACTCCTGTTCTCCCTGCTCCACAGCACACCATGGCAGGGTAGAGTTACCTGAGCTTCCCCAGCCCTTGGCAGAGCTCCCTGTGCTCCACACCTGCCTCAGGCACTGCTCAGGGGCACCGTGCCCAGCAGGATCCCTTTGGGATCTCCTTGCAGTCCAGGGAGCCTGGCCCTTCCCTCTCTTCAGACGGATTCAGATTTCCTTTGCTAATTCCATCAGGGCTGCTCAGAGTCATGGTCGTATCTTGAAATTACCTAACAGCTACCTAACAACTAGAATAACTGTTCTAGTTATTGATTATGAAATGTCACAGCAAATATGTAAATCTGTTTACTTGGTTAAGAAACCATTTAGCAAAATCCATACCTGGGTCCTCAAAGGGCTCCTGTGTCCCAACATCATCCAAACCATCCCACACCAGTGAGCCAGAGGGATGAGCAACCCCACCTGGCCAATCTTCAGAGCCTTGTGAAATGAAGTTATCATTTTCTATTGCACAACAATCTCTATTTACTGAAAGGAAAAGTGGTGCAGTCACTCCTATTTGAAGATTGGTTTTGTTGATTTAGGGTAGAAAGGTACATGAACCACCAGACTCCCAATACAACTCCTTTGGGCTTTTGCAAGTGTGGGTTAAGCTTAAAAGATACAGGTCAGCAACAAACAAAGAGTGATTTGAGTATTTGTGGGAGTTTGAGCTAACATTTCATGTGAGACCCATTTTATGAGGGCTACAAGGTGCATTTCCAAGGCATCAGTTCAAGAGCTGTATGTTTTCCTTTAATTTCTGAAAGGGTTTTCAACACAATAGTTCTATGATTTCTTGAAATTTTTTAGTTCGAACTGAGCCTAGAGCTGGGAGTCTCATAACTGTAACTCAGAAACTGGATTTGGAGCTGAAAAATAATTCAAGGCGAAAAAAAATTTTTTTTTGAATTGGCTATACTTGGTGATAACTCTTGACTTATTCTTCTGTGCTGCTGCAATAAGCTATATTCTGGGGACTTGCTTTTGTGACTAAAAAGATAAGTCTCTTGTTGGGCAGAAAATTGCCTCTCTGACATAAATCTTTGGAATAGGAGTTTACAGAAAAGTGGTAAATATATAAAACGAAAAAAAGATCAAATATCCCAAGCAAAACAAGCACAAGAGAAGATGAGGAAAGATTTGCATTGCATCAATCAGAGAGATTATATAATAATAACAGACCTTATTTTTGACTGCCATTTTGGGTTTAATCTGGACTTTGCAATGCCTTGCTCCCAAATTTTTTGCCAGCAGAAAGCCCCCAGGTTAACACCTCTCCACACTGTGAACAGAGCAAAGAATGAATTTAAAAAAAAAAAAAACTAAAATCCCAGAGCTTTTTCTCTTCCTCTTCTAATTCCTGTCTATATTTAAGGAATGCTACATAAATACCTGTGGATTAAAGTGATCGAATTATAAGACTCGAGATGCTCTAAATGTCAGATGTGGACTGTGGTGCTATCTAACATCGTTTAATGAGCCAGGTAAGTTACAGCACCCACAAAGTATAAAAGAAACCACTGGCAGGAGGTTCTAGGCCTTGATTTGTGGCATTCCCTACCATAAGTACCTGCCCACCAACAGCAGACACGCCAGGATTCTCCTTTTCCCTCTCCTGAAGCACCAACAGCAGGTGCCTCAGTCAGGTCATTTCTCCCCAGGGTTTAACTGGTGTGACTGACAGCCCAAAGGAACTGGAATTTCTGACCTGTTCAAAACTTATTCACTGCAGTGAGTCTCATCCTACCTGGCTGCTGTGTTTAAAATGCCTCAGGGTGCATTTTGCTGCCAATAAAGCACATTAGACCTGCTTAGCTAAGAAATAGAGCTGCTAATCTTGGCAACGCTGCTGATTGTGCACGGCCTGTGCACACTTCATACATGGTCAATTAAATTTACAAACCATTTCAAAATTACCCACAGCCAGCAACAAAAACGAGCCTGGCAACATCTGGATGGCTGAACTTGATGCCTGATAAATCCATCCTTTCTGTTTTCTTTGCAGCTCGTTCAGAGGGTGCAACGCATATTTCAGAAGAGAGAAGTTCACTTATCACATTTTATGTGCTTGAAAATTGGAAGGTCCTTGCAGTTGCAGTGGTGATTATTTTTTTTTTTTAATGATGTCATTGTAGATGATGCTTAAAATAAGCGAAGCTTCTGCATTACTCTCATTACTTGGGAATTAAAACAGAAATACCAGACTGGTTCAAGTAAACAAAACAAAACAAAAAATAAACAAAAACTTTCAAACAAACAAACAAAAAAGAAAATAATTAGAACAACAAAAAAAACCCAAACCTCACAGAAAATGAAGACCATGTTTGTGCTTGGGTGCTAAATCAAGCCATGAATTTTAAAGCTATTTATGATCTACTGAATTCTGTGATTTTTTTCCTGTCTTGCCATTTAATAAAGAGTGGACAGAGAAAAGAGAGAAGTTAAGAGTGTGCTGAGAGCTGCTTCTTCATTCTGGTGTAGGTTTCGTATTTGGCAAAAGCCATTGCTCTAAATGTGTACAAACATTTGTGCTGTGATAACTTCTGGGTATCATCTGGTGCTTGATTTCACTCTTGGAAACTTTTTCTGCAAGTTATTTTAATTCAGTGAAACCTATCTCAGGAAGTAAGTGAGGAAGGAAATGGGCTGGTAAATATTTAAAAGGTTTTGGAGGATGGGCTTTGAAGAGAGCAGCTGTGGCTGCCCCTGGGTCCCTGGAGTGTCCAAGGCCAGGCTGGACAGGGCTTGGAGCAACCTGGGATACTGGAAGATCTCCATGCCCATGGCAGGGGTGGCACTGGGTGAGGTTTCAAGCCCAAATAATTCTGTGATTCTATCATTTTACTGCTACAGCACTTGCTTAACTCAGAACAGAAAGAAAACCGGTGACAACCATTCCTCACTGTGACCAGGATGAGCAAATCCCTGCTCACATTCCCACAGAACACAGCAGAGTGTTTAATGGCAGAGGAACACACTGAGTCCCTGCAGTTGAATTTAATGGTGGCATTTCCAAATGGAAAGGCTGCAGGGTGAGGAATTAAGATATATTCTTCTGGAAGAAGGCTTTGTGTGTTTGTCTGCCTAAACATGTGTAACAGCAGTGTATTCCCTAATGTAATGCAAGTGAGCAGCAAGAAAAGCTTCTAATGGTGTGTAATGCCTATTAATGTGGGTGAAAGCAAGAAATGTGAATTATAAAGCAGATCCTGTCTGCACAAAGAACTGAAGAGATCCTCTGCTGGTATTTTTCCAGTTATTGAACCATCAGGTGTGACAGTATAACACGAAATATGGAAGTCCAACAAATGTCATCCTAAGTACTTTTCAAAGATGTAATTGATCATCAAATTCCAATAACAGTTTAGGTACTTAGTTGATATTGAGATTAATATAGAGCTTGCTGCAGCCAGAACCTCTTCAGTTTCTGACCTTGGCTGGTAGTAAAATCCAATCGATATTTAGACCAAGCAAGACTTCCAGAGAGGATACATTGGAGACATTCATTTCCTAAAAAAATACTGTCATCAGCTAGAAAATCTAATCCTCTGTGAGGAATATGGTGGAGAGGAATTGAGCAGCGAGCCAAAAAAAAAAGGTGAATATTCTGCTGAACACAAACAGGGTTTACTCCAGCTCTGGTTTCCCTCCTCAAGATTTTCTACTCCCACTTCCTTCCCATGGAGAAAACAGCTCCTGTGTAAAGGTGAGAGTTTGCTTTGCAGACCTGGTTAGAGGACACTGAATCAGAAATTTGATGTAACATGTGTCCAGTCAAGGCTAATCAGTGCATCTCAAATTTCAGGTTGCTGGGTGTACCCTAGTACCAGGCAAACATTTCATGGGCCAGGAATTATTCCTTGGAATACTTGGGGAAAAAAAAGAGATTCACAAATTTTCTACTATTTCTTACCCAAATTTCTCAAAAACAAGCCTGCTGACAGTGTAAGATAAATGCAATTATGTAATACTTATTTTTTAATTGGAATAGTGTTTTTATCATAAGTCTTATGCCTTTTTTTCTTTCTATATATTTCAGCTATATCTACATAAAATTATAAAATATATTGCTTAAAGTATATAATGTTTTGCTGAGTTTTATTTAATTTTTCTTTCCATAGAGCTAATTATCCCAAGCACATGCTGGACTGGGGGAAGATTAAATTTCCAAAAGGATTCAATCTAATCTGATCTGGTGCAGATTTTATGCCAATTGTTATGCCTGGCATGCAAAGCCATGTCTGCAAAATACCTGTGACATCCTTTTCAAGCACATTATGAAGGTGACATGGAAAAAAAAATACTGTCCTAAATGGTTTCTTCAAAAAGATTGTTTTCCACCAATAGGATAAAGAAAGCAATTTTTAAAAAATTACTTTTTATTACATATATGCATATATACATGTCTATTAGGGGTTTTTTGACTGTAGGGTTCCCATGAATATAATGATTTACTAGGTCTTGTGCAATGTCTTGACAGAAAAATCAATCCTTGAGAAGCTGTTTGGAATTTTGAAAGCCATTTATAAAATCATAATAATTTTATCAGACTTAGTCCTTTCCCCAGCCTCACCTTGCCTGGACCACAGTTGCTAAAATCCCTTGCAAGATGTTTTGGGGTTTTTTTGTCTGTAATTCTCTGATACATCTGGGATTTGGTGCTGAATCCAAACCACTTACCCACCAAGTCAGGGGACATCACCTCCCCAACCAAAACAAAGCAGAACCTTTTGCAGGCAAGGAATCTTCAAATGAAGCTCTTCAGTTGTGAAATTGGATTTTTTTATGTTACATTCTCCCAAAAGTGACAGCACTGAGAAAATCCCAATTTCTCCTGAAGGCAGAGGAAGAAGGGTGAGCCATGGGCAGTTCAAGAGACACATAAAGAGTTATGAACAAAGAAAAACAGCATCTTTTGAGAGCAGCTCCCTCTGCTCTCCTGGCATTGCTTGGCTCAGGTTTGTAGGACAAACACAATGTTTTCATTTCCTCTCTTTTATGGATTGTCAGTGGGTGAGGTTTGTTTTCACATCCAGCTGCCTTCTGACACGAGGCAAGGAATTTAAGGAGCTGGGACCTCCCTGCTGGCCAAGATAGCACCAAGAAAAAGAGGGAAAACATGAAAGGAGCTCAGAGAAAACTGTAATTTTGTTTTTCTTTGGGCTCATGAATCTAAAAGTAACTGAATAAGGACCTTTTTAACATATATAGATTTTTATAAATAACCACCTAATGCATCTGGCCAGAAAAATGGATGAAACGCCACCACTTGCACACCTTTCCTTAATGGAATGCAGGTTTCCTTGCACTGCTGGGCAGTGAAAGCTCTGACCCATATTCGACACACACTGGAGTAAAGATGAGTCAAAATAAGTGCAGCAAACACAGCTGCTAAATCACCACCTTTTCCCATCCCATTCCCTTCAGTGGAGAGCATCAATTATCTGTAAGTACAAGATTAGCTCAAGAAGAGCAGCAGAGGGATGGAGGCTGGGGCTGCTCTGGGCTTTGGAGGACACAGGGATTGTGCTCAGCACACATCTGCAAGGCTCCCCCTCTTAAATCAAACCCTGCTCCACTGCACCATCTTAATTGTTCCAGGTGTTGTAGTCAGTAAACATTTGCTCAGGATTTTATGTGTGTACTATACTTGAAGATTTGTTTTTTCTGTTTGAAATACTTGAATTTCCTTCTGTCGTGGTAACTGGAAGAAAAATTAACTCTGATAAACCTACTTGGGATCACAGGTTTTTTGTTAACCTTTCCTGGTAGAATTATATTTTTTCATGTGATCTGATTTTGTGATATTCTCACACCAGCAAATGAAACCAAAAAGGAGCACAAAGAGTGCAGTAGAGCTGCATAGACACTGCAAGATTCTGGTTGAAAAAAAAAAAAAGGAGAAGTGTTGAATGGCAAATGATGAGAATATTATCACATTTTAGAAATCTTTACATAGATCATTCCTTAAATTTAAGCTTTTTTACATTGCAATGTAAAATAAAATGAAGTCCAACAGCAAGGATAGTACCTGCAATTCCTCTGCAGAACATGCACAGAAACTTAATCTCTGTTCTGCCATAGAGCTTGCATTGAACCAGAATTTTTAGTTATATTCTCATTGATTGTATAACAAATAGAACAGCAATAGCCAATACACTCAGATGGTCAACTATGTCCAAAATATCTGCTGTGGTTTGTCTGAAATGTTCTTTGTTTTTAATCAGTTCATCTCTCCCCTCCAACAAAGAGCCAGGAAAGGGGGAAACATCATCAGCTCATTCATTTTTTTCCACATTTAAAATTCAAAGATACAAATAAAAGGTAATTTAATCCTATCCAGAACTGGGCTGAATCTGGGAATTTATTTTGCAGACACATACTTGTGTGCAGTTCAACCCTTCCCCAGCACTGCCAGGTCCCCCCTGAACCACATCCCCTGTGCCACATCCACTTGGTGTTTGAGCACTTCCAGGGATGGTGGCTCCACCCCGTCCCTGGGCAGCTGGATAACCCTTCCAGTGCAAAAATGTCCCTCATCCAATCCATACCTCCTGGGGTGGATTTCCCCTTGTCCTGTCCCTGCTCCCGGGGAGCAGAGCCCAATCTGGCTGCACCCTCCTGTCAGAAGGATGGCAAGAAGGTCCCCACCCTTTGTCACACACTTTGTCTGGCAGCCCCAAGCCACACAGAGCTGAGCAGCAGGGATGTGAGGAGGAAGGAGAAACCCCACTGGAGCTTTGGGGTAAAACCCTGGCAGAACTGCTCCCTGCTGTCCATGCAGCATCATTGATTCAGCTTCCTGCCCATGCCCTCTCCAGAGGGGCAAGGCAGCTTCTGAAATCCTCACAGCCCTCCAGGCATGGATGTCTGGGGTTCCTCAGCTCCATCCCTCTCCAGCTGGCACGTCCCACTGCCCCAAGGTTGCTTGAGCCACCTCCCAGCCCCTGCAGTGTGGTTTTGCATCATTTGTCACCATTTGTCACACACTTTGTCTGGCAGCCCCAAGCCGCACAGAGCTGAGCAGCAGGGATGTGAGGAGGAAGGAGAAACCCCACTGGAGCTTTGGGGTAAAACCCTGGCAGAACTGCTCCCTGCTGTCCATGCAGCCCCACACTGATTCAGCCTTCTGCCCTTTTCTGCCCCAGAGGGGCAAGGCAACTTCTGAGCCCCTCACAGCCCTCCAGGCATGGATGTTTGGGGTTCCTCAGCTCCATCCCTCTCCAGCTGGCACGTCCCACTGCCCCAAGGCTGCCTAAGCCAGCTCCCAGCCCCTGCAGTGTGGTTCTGCACCAGGCCACCACTGCCTGCCCTTCTGGGGAATAGGAGTCATAAACCCCCCAGCAGCTCAATGGCTGTAATGACTCCTCTGAAGCTTTTTATAGGTGATCAGCTCCTGGAAAGGTCTGCTGGTAATTTGTGGAGAGGGTACATCACCATTATCCTTGAGGAATTCCTGCTTCCTTTTTATACACCTTTTTTCTCTTGGGGGGACTGGGAAATTAAAGGGAGGTGTTAGTCTGGAGCCTCTCGCTGAGCAGAGGCTGCATTTATTTCTCTGCAGATATGGAGAGAGCTGCAGCCTGCTGGGTCAGGGCTGGATGTCTCCCTCCACCCCTCTGCAGTTCAGAGGGTGGCAAAGGGGCAGGAAAGTGAATTGAAATCTCCTGGAAGTGGTATAAAAGGAAGGGACGAGATTCTAAATATCATAAACCAGCAAAGAGCTTTAATGGTCAGGTATCATCACAAACCCCTCTGAACCAAGCAGGGGAGAAAATGGAGGGTTACTTGGTTTGTGAACTGCCCACATCAGTGAAATGCTCCTGGTGACACCTGGGAGGGAGGCTGGGTGAAGCCAGTGATTTCTCCATATAAAGCAAGATGCAGTCCTGGATTTGGGACCGCTCTTCCCATGAAACTGAGCCCAAATGAAAATTGACAAAGATTGAGTCATTTACCCAGTAATGATAAAGCTCAAGTAAGGGTCCCCAGTGCAGCTTTCCTGGGCTGTGGCTGACACCACTGCCACACCACTGCTTTTCCAGCAAACGCTTCCCACTGCAGACAGCACTGCTGCCAACAAAACAATCCTCCAGAGATCATAAAATGTTAAGGAGTTCATTTGTTTAAAGCATTATGAAATAGTTCCCTTGCAGATCTCACTCTTTAATTTCCTGCACTGGGGCTGAGGTGTGGGACACCAATAGTGACAGATCAGATTAACACCTCCAGCTGCACAGCACATCAGCACTGCTGCAAAATGAGCTCTGGGCTCTGCACCTGTTGCTCCCAGGGGACTTGAACAAACTAACAAAAAGCAAAAATTACAAGCAATTCCTCCCAGCAGGGAAACTAAGCCTCCTGCATTGCTAATTTGCCTTTTGGGGGGAGAAAAAAAAATCAAAGGAGATGACTTTTTCTTCTTTATGTTCTCAGTGATTCCACTTACTCTCTTCAATGCAAGGTTTCCTACAAATCTTGTAAATGCAGCACAAATGTGTGAATATGGTGGTTAAAATCAGTCACAAGTTGGAGACTGCCTTGCAGTGATTTGACCACCAAGGCCTAAGGCCCAGTAAAAGCAATGTGTGTCATTATCAAGCCATGAAATTTTGGCACATTATTCAATATGTTACACACATATTTATGGTGAAATGGGTGCTGTTTAAATAGGCTTTTATTTAGGGTGAAACAACAGAGAGCTGTGGGCAGCGGGGGGGAAATTGGCATGGCAGATATTCCCCATATCATGACAACACCTTCCAGTTCTCAGACCTGGGGTGCCTAGAGGGGCTCCAGGAGAGCTGATGAAGGACATTGGACAAGGGCATGGAGGGACAGAACACAGGGAATGGCTCCCACTGCCAGAGGGCAGGGCTGGATGGGATATTGGGAAGGAATTGTTCCCTGTGAGGGTGCTGAGCCCTGGCACAGGTGCCCAGAGCAGCTGTGGCTGCCCCTGGATCCCTGGCAGTGCCCAAGACCAGGCTGGACAGGGCTTGGAGCAGCCTGGTCTGGCTGGAGATGTCCCTGCTCATTGCAAGGGGGTGCACTAGATAAGCTCTAGGTATCCTTTCTAACCAAAACTATTCTGCAATTCTAAGATTTTATGCCTTAAAGATGCTTTTTTGGTAAATGCAATGTCATTTCATGAGATCCCTTCCCAACACACATGGGGTGGTGGAGCAGCAATTCCCTGCCTTGCCAAAACCTTGTGTTCCTTGAGAATTTTGGTTGGGTACTCCTCGTGTTTACACCAGCCCTATAAACAGTGGCTGCAGCCGCTCTGTTGCATAAATGTTGAATTTTTTGACATGTGATTGATGTGAAAATATTCCTGTTTTGCTTGAAAGACCTCAATTAAAAAGGCCTGAGGAGTCCAGGCCCTCCCTGGGATGAGCAGGGGGAACTGAGTGGGACAGACACATCTGAAGATGTCAGGGAAGAGTGAGGGATGTTGTCCAAAATCAAGGGGAGGAAATGCCTGAGAAGAGCTTGTGAGATGGCAATTGGATTTATCCAGTGAACTGGAACTGAGACTTTTTGTAAAGGGTTTCAGTTAATCTTGTGTGAAAAGCTTGGTTTCAATATAAATGACTTCTGGAAGGAGCAAAAAGTGCTTTACACCAGTGCAATTCCATGAGAGCAGCACTGATGGCCCTGGAACCCCCACAGCCCAGAGCCAGAGCTGCACCCACAGACACCCAGCAAGGGCAGGAGAGGGACCCTTAAAGCACCAAATCCCCTTCCTTCATCTCAAATCCCCTTCCTTCATCCCAGTCCTTTCTGAATCCTAGAACAGAACATTGTCCATGGGCAGAGTCAAAACATGTTGCCTCCCTTCCAGAATAGTAACTTCTGCTGCTATTAAAATAGCAGCAAATAAAACTGAAAAACATATTAAAAGTGTCTCTCAACATCAATGTGTTGATACTGTTCTATCAATTGGTTTTTTGGTTGTTTTTTTTTTTTTTGTTAAAACCACTGGTTTTAACAAAAATAACTCAACGTTATTTTGTCTACAAACCCTCCATGGAGGAACCTCATGTGCAGGGAGATTTGGTGTGGGGACTTTCTTTGCTTTACTTCATTTTTGTCAGTGCTGCAGCTTCATCCTCAGACAATCAACTTAATTGATGGTTCCAAGTCAAGTTTTGTGCCAAAACTAAGTCCACTTCATGGTCCAAAGAAACATGGCCCTTCCAGCTGGGCTGTCCCTCCTCACCATCAATACCTTTGTTTTTCCTTTATCAATACCTTTGTTTTTCCTTTATCAATGCCTTTGTTTTTCATTATAACCTTTTGGGGAGTCCATGCACAAGAGAAGACTTAGGTGCAACACACACTGAAAAATTTTAGAAGCTGATTTCCCTTTTTTCTCCCAGAAAGAGGAAAGCCAGTCATGACTACCAGCTACTCCATGTTATTTTTACAGGACAGCAATTAGTCTCTGTAATGGAAAAGAAAAATGCCATTAATTTGAGAAGTATATTACATATTAATTACCAAGATTATTGAAATAAACTTTTAAAATAGTATCGAGGAAGTAATTTAAAAAGTTGCTCTGTACATAACACTTTCAGATCCAGAATGAGAAATGTATGTGACTACTAGGGGCCAAAACATGGCACATTTAATTTAAACCCTGGCAGCGAGGGGCAGGTTCCATTGCAGCTGTAATAAATTACATACAAGTGCTACAGAACAATAACAAAAACTGTGAGCCATCCATTTCAGTACCATTTACAAGAAATCAATATCAATACTTAATGCAATACTGGTGAAAAATGAGCAAAGATACAGAAAGCATAATAAACCAGTAATGAAAGACCTTGCAGTGTTTCACTTTGGAAGAAAAAACTAACTGTCTATATTTTCATGTAGAGGGATATTTCACTGAGGCAATGTGCTGGAGGTATGAGTGTTTTGCAGATCTAAGTTTAAAATAACCTCTTTATTAAATTTAAAAAAAAAAAAAAAGTTCCTTAAACTGTGGATTACTAGCTTAGTAAAGCTCATACATATGGAAGGGGGCATTTCATCTTGCCATGGTGCTGAGTATTTTTCATGAGACTGCCTCAGATCAAGCATCATTCCTTCCCACACCTCTCTGAAGGCACAGGCCACTTGCTTCTCACCAGTGTAGATGTTCCATTTTGGAGGTGCTGGGTTCCAGTGAACCAAGCAGGATATTTCACCAGGTAGGCCCCCATTTCCTCCACTGGTTCCAGCCTCCTCTGAGAAAAAAAAAATGTGTTACAATACCTTTCAGAGAGGATCTATTGCCAGGTGGAACGAGGGACAAAATAATCCTGAAAATAACAAGCGTGAAGTCCCTGTGGGGCGAGGTGGCCAAACGTGAGTGAATTGCCATTTGTCACCACAGGTACCATCCTCATGCACACAATCACCTCAGCCCTCTGCTCTCCATCAAGATAAAAGGCCTTTCAGGAAAGGTTCAGCTCTCCCAGACTTTCCTTCAGCTCTCCTGGATTTTCCTTCAGCTCCGCGTACGCCTCAGAGGATGCTGTCAAGGACATATTTTATGAAAAATCCTTTTGCCAGGATCTTTTCTCCTGAGAAGCTTCAGCTTCTCCATGTTTTGCTGCTTTGGAATGTGATTTGGACAATTGTTTACCCAGCATGTGAAATTGTTTTTACTTGATGACCAATGACAGCCGCCTGTGTCGAGGCTGTGAGCAGTCACCAGATTTTATTGTCATTCCTTTCCTTTGCTGGCCTTCTGATGTCTCCTTTCTCTTTTCTTTTAGTATAATCTATAATTTTCTTTCAATATAATATATCATAAAATTATAAATCAGCCTTCTGAAACATGGAGTCGAGATTCTCATCTCTTCCCTCATCCTGGGACCCCTGTGAGCACCACCACAGACAGCAAGAATTAAAAGATT
This sequence comes from Agelaius tricolor, assembly GCF_023055355.1. NCBI lineage: Eukaryota > Metazoa > Chordata > Aves > Passeriformes > Icteridae > Agelaius > Agelaius tricolor. Next base: position 10,517,151 of record NW_027269282.1, on the reverse strand, counting down.
TGGAGAATTATTGTAACACTGCGTGAATTTTAATGGTAAATATAAATACTAAATGCTTAAAAAATAGCAAGAAAAATAGTAAGAAATTAATTGCAGTGGATCTACAGGTCGGTAGATCATGGATAAATAGACAGACAGATAAAATCTCCTTTTGCCATCACTTTTTAATCATGCCATTTTTCCTTAGTATTCCCCCTGGGGTTACTCCATTGTCTGCCACAGCAGACTACCAAAAAGCAAAGGATATTTAAACATTTTTGGGGCCATCAAACTATGATCAAAACAAAATTAACAATTTGCTTCCAAAATGTCTCATCAGCCTTTTGGAGCAGATGGACTTCAAAAGCATCCTGCAATAGAGCATTCAGCACTTAATAACAAAATGTGCTGGTATTAACTATAATAAACAAATTTTCACAATTTAGTACCCCCAAACCAAAGTCCTGCTGCATCTCTGTCTGCCCCATCCAGGAGAGAGCTCCACTAATTATATGTGCAGGGAAAAAAAACCTTACCAAAAAACCAAAAATTAATGATATTGAGACAATGATGTCTCAACAATAAATTGAGACAATGATGTCTCACAATGAAAAAACCTTACCAATAAAACAAAAATTAATGATATTGAGACAATGATGTCTCAACAAAAAACTTGGCCCAACTGCTGTGTTTATACTTGTGCAAATATAAAATGTTTTCCACTGGATTATATCAAGGATTTGCTTGAGAACATTTTCAAAATTTTAAACTTGATTTGACATCTTCTCCCTCATGAACACAACCAGAAAAAACTTGGATTGAGGCTGAGTTCACCTTTTAGTCACACTAAAACAATCTTGCAGGAATTATTGGATCATCTTCTGCAAAGAATATGATTTCACATGGGATTTCCACCACCAGTGAGAACACAGAATTTCAATGGACCAAGCAGAAATATTTAACATCCCTCAGACACATTGAAGCCTCCCACAGAAAAACAGGAAGATGAGAAACGTGATGGGTTTAGTGAAATAACAAAGAGGTTTAATTGCAGAAATTAAGGTTTAGAGAAGTCCTGGTAGAAACTGATGGAGATCTGGAGCCCTGTTCAGGCACAGGAGGTGCCCTGGGTGGTTTGGCAGCAGTGCACAGAGCTGGTTCATCAGTGAGTGCCCTCCATGATCCCATTGCTGGCTGGCTTTGCTCAGGGGTGAGGGTGTCCTGCAGCTCCTCCAGCTGCATCAGGTGCTGAGGGGGAGCTGGTGATGCTGAGGATGCTGCTCAGGCCATTTTTCTCTGCTGTTCCTCACCTCAGAGAACTGTCAGAGCTGTTCCTGGCCGTTCTGATATGAACAAAAACAATCCCACACGTGGCATGGCAGTGAGAGCTCATCCCCAACAACCACGTGTGAGGATTTGCCATCTACTGCATGGTGCACAGCATTTCATTTTCTTACCTGGGTAGGATTTTGCACTTCCCTGTGACAGTGTTCACAGGGGTTTTCAGGTGAGGGAAGAGATGAGAAAGTTGACTCCATGTTCAGAAGGCTTGATTTATTATTTTATTATATATATATATTACATTAAAACTATACTACAAAGAATAGAAGGAAAAGTTTCAGAAGTCTAGCTAAGCTAATGGAAAGGAATGAATAATAAAGGTTTGTGTCTAGGACAGAGAGTCCAAGCTAGCTGGGCTGTGGTTGGCCATTAATTGTGAACATCCAAGATGGGCCAATCACAGACACACCTGTTGCATTCCACAGCAGCAGATAACCATTGTTGACATTTTGTTCTGGAATCCTCTCAGCTTCTCAGGAAGAAAAAAATCCTAAGAAAGGATTTTCATGAAAAAATGTCTGCGAGACTTCCCCACAGCAGTGTGATTGCAAAGTAGAATTAATTTATTTCTGTTTTGGTTTGGTTTCTTTCCATTAGGAAGTGTGAACTTCTCTTCCAGCACCTCAGAACAGCTCAAGGAAGAATAAATCAAGCGTCAGTATATGAAAAGGGCAGGTGAGCTGCCCTTTTGGACTCAGACAACCTTTTGGGGTTTGTTCATGCAGTGCCAGTTTAAAAGTGGCACCTGACTCCATGAGATGGAGAACGAGGTCACCCAAGGGGGGACTTTTTGTGCCTGTTCATCCATCACAGCTCAGCACAGGGCTGTGGCCAGGGTTTCTGTGTAACAGCAAATGGGACTGGGGAGCAGAAGGGCTGTGGGGTGCTTTTGATGCCACCCAGGTGGTTCAAAAAACCAATTTTTGCCCCAGGGACAAAGGCTCCAAGCTCAGCATCGGCCCCTACCTTTCACAGCTCTGCTAGCATCACCTATGTCTATTCTTTCCCCAAAATTTCCCAGATAAAGGGTACAAGAAATCCATTTATGGGCACAAAATAAGAGTGCCATCTAGTACAAAGATTTTACATTGGAGGCCTGTGTTGAGCAGCAGCTCCCCTGAGCAGTTAGCACAGAAGGATGGTGGTACTGACAGATGGCACCCAGCACTCCTCAGATGATAGCAGGGCTCTGTCCAGAACACTTACAGCTGTGCAAAAGCCAGTGGGAGTCTAGATTATGTGCAAAATTAACAATCATTGGGGAATGCAAACATTCTCAACATTACTTCCACTAATCAGCTTTTAAACATATCCCCTCTCTGGGAGGAAATCAATTTTTTTGCAAGTAATACAAGGGTTCCTATTACATGTTATGAGTTAAGTCTAACTGATTAATCCCTTAAGTAAAATTCCTTTCTTTAAATTAATTCAGTGCTTTCTGCTGCCATTCAGTGGTTTGCCTGAGGACATCCCATTTATTTGCCCACTCCTACCTGCCTGGGCACACCCACTCAGCGCTGTAATGCCCTTGTTAGTTAAATGCATGATATCTTGTTATAATTACAAGAAATGTATTGCAGCAAACATGCTGACCCAATCTTTAGATCTTCAGTTTTTCATCACTGAGGCCAAGATTGTAATTTAAATATGAGACTCTAGGTGAGCATCCCCAGAAAGAGCTCAATCCCACTGAAGCTAATGAGTCTTGGTCCTGATTTCAGGAGCCTTCGAGTTTAAATCTTTATGAAATGAGGGTTTTTTCCCCCTTGAATCGACTTGTGAAAGTGATTCTCGACTTTTACTGCAAGGGAGAGGCTTTGGGGGAAGGAGAAGCTCCGTACCCAGTAGATGGTGCTGTAATCAAATCCTAAAACCTGTTACTCCAGAGCTGCTCTGCCACAGTGCCACGGCAAATTCCTGCAATTAATAAAGCAAGCAAAGTGTTTATTTTAGACACGTGTGGCTGTGCTTAAAACACACTTATTAATCTGGAGCAGTCATTGTCTAGGCAGCCTGCTGAAACAATCCCAAGCAATGGGTGGTGTGGATTTTACATTTCTTGCAGAAAAGGGGATTATTTTTTTGGGCTCTGTGGTCCAGGACTGAGATCATTTGGCTCCAGCACAGGGAGGGCACATCTCTCATTTTGGGGAAGCAAAGCAAAATCCCTCCATCTGCACTATCTTGTGCCTTCCAGCCCAGGATCAGATTTCACAGAGGCAGAAATGTGATCAGTTGATAAGACAGGAAAGGAATATCATTTCCCAAGTGAATAAATTGTAAGTATTTTGTTCTAAAAAAAACCAAAAAAAAAATCTTTGGATTTCTTTCAAACTCTTTGACTGTGTTGCTACAGTCCTCCACCACCTGCACTTGCATATCTGATCCTCAAATTCCCCTATTTTGTAACTGGAACTGAATACAATGGCCACGTCCTGAAATCAGCCTTTACTTTTCTCCTCCACAATCTTCATTAAAGCTCCCTGCTGTTGATAACCTTTGATCTCCTCTCCATTTCTGCTCAACTTTTGAATGGTGCACACCTATCTGATATTGCCAGTTCTCCTCTTTGCAGCCATGCCCAGGAGAAGAATCCCTCACAAGGAGCTGGAGGAAACTCAGCCCTGGGGAGAGAGGGCCCTTGGTGACACAGAGGTGACACTGCAAAGAGCCAGGGACCAGAGGGGACTGGCAGAGAAGCACCATGGCAGCTGCTGGGCCTGTTTGGGAATTCTGTTCAATGTATGGATTTTTTTCAGCTTGAGCCGAAAGTCAATTTGGACAGATGGAACATTCCTGATAACGGCAGCAGCACCTCTGCACGACTTTCCTGGACAAGGCCTTGATTTTAGACAATATTCCAATTTCCTGACAATTTTGTCTTGATTTTAGACAATATTCCAAACACAATGAAGCAGAATTTCACAGGATAAAATGCCTTACAGGCTCCTGCTGTTCTGAACCCCCTGGAAACCACAGGAGGATCAGCCCTGGGATCAGCTCTGGAGCTCTGCACCCCAGAGAAGTCAAAGCACTCCCAACCAGAGTCCTCCCTCACTCCAAGGCAAATTTAATAAAGCACTTGGCTAAACAATGTGCTCATGGGATGCTATCTGCCTTCATATGTGGACAGCTATAGTCCAAGAAAACTAGATCAGAACAGCAACAAAAAATTCCTATAAATCATGTTTCCTGTAGTTCTCACTTATGCAGAGGTTTGCAGCAAAGATTCCTTGGGCTACAGAATTTCATTTAACACACAGCATGGTTTTTAAAATAAGAAATACAGCAGGAGGAATTTATATACTTCTTAGAGCAGGGAAGTTCCCTTCCCAGAATTATTAATGTGGCAATACTCACACACACACTCAGGGCCACATTCCAGTCTTGGGTACACACACATGTGTCTGCACTGAAGTTAGCAAAAAGCTGCACAAATATATCCAAGGAAAGACTTTCCCCCATCATAAATGTTTCAGAAAATATAATTATTATGTATGATAATTTTAGCTAATGAATACATTTGTATGACTCATTCATTATGTATCAGTCATTTATAAGGTGTTCACAGCATGTTTTATTAATTATTATTAAAACCTTGGATTTATTTTAATTCATATTTCATCAGGGTTACCTCTTTGGAATGCCACAGACTTTCTTTTGAACTAATCTCAGGCTTGATTTCTGCTTCTATGAGGCTCCAGCCCAGTTTATATAGAAAACAAGAGGAGGATTTCCAAATATTTCAGTGGTTCTCTAGATCAGGTCAGTTGTGCACACAGGGTTTTTAGAGGCCATTGCTCTATATCAGGTATATAAATAATTTGTAACATAAAAAGTAGGGGTGAAACTGCCCTCAAGAATCACTGAGCTTTTCCCTCTCCATGCCCATGGGGATGACCCAGGCTGGGGTGGGATGTGGGGCAGGAACCATGGCCTCTGCTCTGTGCCTGTCCAAGCCCTGGAGGAGGAGGTTCCTTACCCAGAATTGTGAATATTATGGGGTCCCTGCCCCCTTTAATTGCTCTACACCAGGATCTGCTTCACCTCCCTGGTTTCTCTCATGTGTTCCTGCTGGTTATTTTCCTGCAACACACTGCTGCTGTAATGAAAATAAGCACCGTTCCCCATAAGATTTGCATTTTCCCTTGGGAGATTGGAGATTTTATGGAATGCAGCCACTGGAAAAAAAAAAAAAAAAAAAAAAAAAAACACCCACACAAAAAAAACCAAACCAAACCAAAACAAAAAAAAACCACAAAAAAAAAAAACCAAAACCAAAAACAAACAAAAAACAAAACACAACAAAACAAAACAAAAACACAAAAAAAACCAAAAAAACCCCCAAAAAAACCAAAAAAAACAAAACAAAAAAAACCCAACCAAACAAAAAACACCAAAAAAATAACGCAAAACAAAAACAACACCCACTTTTAATAAACAATTATTTCTTTACAAATACCACATGGATACAGCCTTATTCCTCTCTATCACCAGTTTTGGACCAGAACAGGACAAAAAATTTAATAAATTAGGAAAAAGGAAATCCCAAGTCTTTGGCACCAGGAGCTGTTTTTTGACCACAAGCAGCACAAGCAGTTTTCATATGAATCAGTGATATAAAATTACATATTGGGGGAAAAAAATTAGCCATGACTTGCAAAGGGATGAAGCAAAGCTTTGGGAGTGCAACTCCAAACCTGGAGGCATAACCAAGAGTTACACCTCAGCAAGGGCAGGAATTAGACAGAAAGAGAGAAATGTAGAGGAGGGAAATTGTTTTAATTTCCAGTGATTTAAAAAAATTTAAAAAAAAAAACCAAACCGCAAAAAAACCCAAAAATAAAACAACAACAACAATAACAAAACAAAACAAAAAAAAAAAACCAACAACAAAAAAAAACCACTATTGAGCTACTGCAAAAAAGGAGCCCCACAGATAGAGAATTTGGCCATCTGCAAAGCAGACTGCAAGGACAGGCTGCCCTTTTAGCCATTGACCCTACAAAAAGAAAGGATAAAAGAGGCTGGACTGGTAGAAGTCCCAGAGCTGGAAAAGAACACAAGAAGCAACATAGATGAGATTTTTTTTCCCTGATTTACTTGATTTCTTCCAGCCATGCCACTTCAGGGCTCACAGGGCCTGGCCCAGAGAGAGACCTTTAAAAATGGAGAGGTTTCCATCCATTCCAGTAAACTTTCAGATCAATTCTTAAGACCCATTTTCCATTTCAGTGCCTGGTGCTGCCTGTGCAGAACCTCAGCTGTAATGGGGACAAGATGCAGACAGTTGTCACCATCCACAAAAAAATTGCAAAATATACCTTGCAAAAAAGACCAGCTCATTATTAAAGTTATTTTCCTTTCAACACCCTGGTTTACAACAAATATTGAAAAATGTTACAGATGTTCTTCATTTTTTGTACTTAATCAACTTCAAAAAAAAAAAACCAAACTGATTTTGGAGGCAAAATGAGCAAGTGCATTTGCCCACCATATTTACGTGCTGAAATGTAACTCAAGCTGAATTTTCACAGGTAAATTACGAATTTTGGAGAAAAAGATGTTTTCTGTTTGGAGCCCTAATGCAGTTTTCTTAGGAGTGGCCCAACAGTATTGCTGTGCCTCCAACCCATTATTCCTGAGGTGCAGAAAATGCCTGCTTCCAAATGTAGCAAAATGAAAAATTACAGAGCCTGTCTAACAAATCAAAAATAAATGAAGTAACAACATAAAGGTAAATTTACTGTTATTTATAATTTACCATTTTTACCTTGTTTTCAATTGTCTCTTAGTCCTCTTCATTCGAGGAGCCCATTACATTTTATTATGCTAAACCCTATCTTCTGTCACATAAATTACAGTTAAAGATCTTAATATTAAAGCCTCTTAGCTCCCAGACCATATTTCAGGCTTTGTTCAAACCAGACATTAATGCTGAAATTGAACACAGATCACTTTGTCATCATTACCTATGATCTCAAAAGTATAATACAATCTTTGGTATATATGGCACAAAAATGCTTCTTTGTATAACACTGAATTATGGAGATATATTGATATTCTTAATATTTTGACAAAACAATAAAACTAAATATGTTAGCTCTTTAGCAGATACCAGCATACCAGCCCAGCTATTATAACAATAGTTACTGAGGTAAAGCTTTATTTATTCCAGGTAAAAGAGGGAATTAATCATGGAGTTGTTTTAATCCCAAGTTTTCCCTGGTATAATTTAGCCTTCCTGATGGCTGCTGCAGGAACTCTCTTGCCAATGTTCATCATCATCTGCTTGGGTTCACAATATCCACCTTTGTTACAGGAACAATATTCTCTTTTCAGTGGTCGTGCCTCCAGCAAGGAGAACCACGGGTGCAGCCTGTCTTTCATCTTATTGTGTGCCTTTTACTTCTGCCCTGGAATTACCCTAAAAGAGGTGTCCATGAGCCTGGGCTGGGCTCTGGGCTCTGCACAGGGATGGAGGAGGGACAGCAGAAAAAATCCCCTCTTCGTTTGTGCCTGAAACCTGGGCTGTTGTCATTATTATTATTATTATTATTATTATTATTATTATTATTATTATTAATGATTTCATAGAATCAGAACCCCATGCTTGGTGCTCACCCACCACTCTCAGACCTTTACAGACCTGGCCCAAATTCTGTTTATTCTGTTTCCAGCTATTATCACCTCCTTCAGGAGAAACCCAAATGAATCTGCATTCATGAGGCTGAGGACAAAATATTGCATTTTGCAAGAGTTAGTTTTAGTCACAAGTAGTCATGAGAGCATCTCCTGCAGGGAATTTTTTCAAGGCTTCCCCTGCATATTTCCTTCAGTCAATGAGAAGCCTTGGATAATTTCTTCATGCTCTGGAAAATTAAAAATCCCCTGCTGTTTGTAGCACCCTGGCCAGGATCTCCCCCTGTCCTGCTCCTTAAAAAGCTCCTCCCAAGAGAAAATTTCATCTTTGCTTTTTCATCTTTTGGGCTGCCCACAGCCTGCTCCATTTATCCAGTTACTCCTATTAGTCACTCTGAGAGGGCAGGGAAGCCACCAGGTATTTTTTGGGTTTGAGACAGAAGAGATGCTTCTCATCGGTGGCTTCTTTTGCCAGCTCACAAATCATACACAAAGCAAAGATCTGTGTAAAAAAAGGTCAGGCTGATATGTGCCAGCACAAATGCACAGAAAACTTGAATTCAGAGTTGTCCAAATGTGAGGAAACTCCCCCAAAAGCTGCTCTGTGCAGGTGCTCTTTGGTGCATACAGACTGGCTGAGGAATATTTCTCCAATGGAACACATCCTGCAATGCCTCAAAATGTCTCTGTCCACTTGTATTAGAGTTTGGGGTATTGCAACGTCTTTCATTATAAAGAGAGGGTTATTTTTTTAATATATACCTTTTCATTACATCTAGGAGTAAGGTCATGAGTTCTTCTCATGATGGAGGTATAAATATTACATTGTATGGCTGAAATAGTCTGCTTCTGTTCCTGGAGAATACCCTTGGGTAAAATAGTGTGTCAGGGCAGCTGATTGCCTGCTCATTTCAGTTTGCTTACTTTTTACAAATAAATTACCAGACAAATGAATAAAAAGAGAGCGTTAACTTCAGACAATCAGATTCATAATGCAGCCCCATTATGGCTTCAGAGCCTTTAAGCCTAAATTAGAGTTATTCCTGAAATTAGCTAAGCGGGGTTGTGGCTCGTTTCTTCCCTCCTGGAGAAGGTGGGGGACTCTTGAGGTGACAGCAAGAGCAGAGGGGCAGGAGCAGTGGATTTGGCTCCCAGATTTCCTGTAGGAGGCTGGACAAGCTGCACAAGCTCAGGTGAGGATCCCTCTCAGCTGCCCGGGGTGTGGGGAGCAGCCCAGGTGGCTTTGAAGGGAAGGTGGGATGTCACTGTGTCACCGTGTCACCTGTGACTTCAGCCACACCTAGACACACTCTAATCCCTTTTCTTCCACTTTTACCTTCATTACCTTTTAAATTTCTGCCCCTTTTTGGCAAAAGCAATGGTTAGTCTGTGCATACAACTCTGAACACCATCAAGTCATTCCAAACACAAACCAAACTGTAGAGACTCTGGAGTTTTGCATGTTTCAATTTTTTTCTCTCCTTCTCTCCCTATTTTTCACATTCATATTATTCTGGAGGTGCCACTTACTGGTAGATTTTCAAGTATTCCCTTTTTTGATAATTTTTACATCCTGTTATTATCCTATAAGTGCTAAATGATAATGATTCACCTGTTCATTTCAGTAGATACACATTTGTTTGCTGAATGGTTATTAACCAGGAGCTGTTAATTATATAAGATAATTTTGTGTAAGTGTTGGCCTTAAAAAATAAACTCTCTCTCTCTGGGTTTTGCCCCACAAGCAAATATTTAGATTTGAATTTTTATTATTATTATTTTTTTTTTCTTTTGTTTTGTTACTTCTTGTTCACAAGTGAAGAAAGCGATTGATTCATTTGAGTGAATGAAAAATGCATCATAATTGCTGCAGTCTGTCCAGCCTGAATTATGTGCTGCTGGCACAGGCACAAGTAAATAACACCTCATCTGTTTACTGCTCTGCTCAACCCTGCCAGTGGAACCAGTGGCTGACAAAAGAGAGAGCAAATCTGCAGTTTGCAGGGAGTGGGAGCCAGGAGGTGGCAAACAGCAATTATGTGGCCAAAAAGGGAACTCAGGCGAATTTTGCCTGGCACTCAGTAAGGCTGATAAAAGCAGAGTTTGTCTTCTCAGCCTGATTTAAAACTGTCCCTTTGGGAAGGCTCTGCCTGTGTGTGAGAGAGAGAGAGAGAGAAGAGAGTTCTGCCTGCACTGTGAGGAGGGAGGTGTCTTTTCCTGGTGGGATCCTCCAGCCTGCAGAGCTCCAATGTGGAGGGGAGCAAAGAACCAGGGAGCTGCAGGCTTTGAGACATCAGCTGTGAGACATGGACCTCTTGGGGATCCAGCCCTGGGAGGGTTTTCCCTTGCTTGTCTCTCCCCCAGGGCTGGGGATCCTTGCTCTGTGATGCACAGTTTGATTTTGATTTAGTTTTTTACCTTAAACAATGTCAGTTCTCAGGTTTATATGGGTAAGACCACAAATCTTTCCAGAATGCCTTTACTGTTTCTGTGAATATTTATGCACGGCATCTCTTTGTGTCTCCTGGTCTTCTGGTGCAGTTCTTCTTCCCCAGTGGGAGAATCTTTTTACCATGAGGCTGAGCTTAAGAAAAGCTGGGATTTATCACAGAATCAGAAAGGTTAAGGGACATTGGCACTCATCCAGTGCCACCCCTGCTATGGGCAGGGACACCTGGACACTTTCCACTGTCCCAGGTGCTCCAAGTCCTGTCCAGTCTGGCCTTGGACACTGCCAGGGAACCAGGGGCAGCCACAGCTGCTCTGGGCACCCTGTGCCACTGTCTCACCACCTACACAGGGAAGAATCTCTTAACATTTGATCTGAATTTACACCCTGTCAGTTAAATAAGTGACGTTTTCCATCTAGAACTGAACTATCTCTCAATATCCTTCACCAAGCAGCCACTGTTCTTCATTCCCATCTGCAAGTGACTGCCCAGTGTCCTGCTGTTATTTATCCTTTAAAAAAACAAGCTGGTTAAGGGAATGTGACAATATCCAATTGCAAACTCCTTCCTTTCTCATCTGTGTTTCTGTTCCTGCCCTGGGTAACCTCACAGGCAAAACCCCATGGCTGTGCACAGAATTAAAGGACACATAAAACTCACAAAGCCACTTGCTGACAGCTAAAATCATAGACAGAAGGACCAGAGAACTCTAAAATAAGTGTTTGACCTCAGTGGTAGCAACCCCCAAATTTCTGATGGTGTCAGCAGGTTGGGCTCCAGCACAGACTCCCAGAGCCCTGAATGGCTTTTCCCCTTTAAATCACATCAGCGCTAGATTTAAAACCTGAGCTGAAATCCACAGTAAGCAAAGTGAGCTGGAAACCTGACTGACTTCAGCCTGCTCACTGAGGCTCTGAGTCTTTCTCACCCATGCACCAAGGAAAAAGTTTGCTTCCCTGCTTTTCTCCCCTATTTGAACACTGATTTTTTTTTAAATTCTCAGCTTTAAAATTCAGATCAAGCTTTTACGATTTTTGCTGCTGACCTTCAATTACACCTTTTCTTTTGCAGCTGTCAAATTAAAGTGATTTATATTTCCTCAAGTTAAAGCATATTTCTGACGATTGGGATAATTATGTCCCAGGTAAGAGTCCATCATGTTTAAGACATTTTGTCACCAGGAAGGTGGGATGGCAGCCAGAATTTACATGGGGACTCTTCTCTTGTGGATTACCTTGGTAGACACCCAGAGAAAGATGCTCTGCTTCAGCACATAATCTTGCCAGTATAAACATTATTTTCACAATAATATTACTTAAAATTAGCCTCACACTGACCTTTTTTTTGCAAGGCAAACATGGTACATGTCATTCCCACGCCAGACAACTCTTCTTTTATTTGTTCCTCCCCTCAACAGAATTTTATTTGGCAATTAAATAAATACCTGCATAATATCACAGACTGAAGAATGCTGGCTTTTTTTATTTTGCATTGTGTAATTACATTCACAGAGAGAATATTTTAATGCCCTATGTTTTCAATATAATTTCTTTTTTTTTCATATAAAGGGAAAATTTAATTTTACTTTGCAAATATACATTAGACCCAGTAAAATGCAATGAACTGTAAAGTAGATGAAAGGTTCCTTTATATGGAAAATATTCTTTCTATGAAAATTAATTGGTCCTTACTTTAAATTTTTTTTCACTGGCAAATATGTGCTCTCTATGTATAAAGTGTTATCTGGCAGTAAAATTTATTACCACCTGAACTGTTCCTCCCCATATTTCAGGACACTGAATATCATAAAGATTGTTCCCTTTTGCCGAGGTGAATGCTTGCTCAAAGCACAATCATTTCAATTTCAAAATGATGAAAGACAGTAAGTGGAAATGCATGAGAAGTTTCAAGAACTGTGGGGGGAAAAAAATCACCTTTTGAACTGTTGAATCCTGGCAGCCACATAATAACCTATTTGCTGATTTGAAAGGTGAATTTTCACAGGTAATACCATGTGGGATATAAATCTGATTTTCCAAGATACTGGGTATACATGAAGAAGGCCCCCAAGAGCTGCATCCCTGTGTTGCACAAAGGGCTGTGAGCTGATTTCTTAGCAGCTAAAAAGGATTTCTAAGCCTTGCATCTTCACCCCTTGAAGAACTTGCATTTTTCCACCTTAAACAAGGAATTTTCTTGATGAATAATTGCTGCTGTTTTGGCGTTTTTCTTGTCAAGTTTTAGAACATAGTACTGGATCCACCAAAATTGGTGTTTTCCTGCTCAGAAACCTTCCAGCTGGTGAGGGGCAAAGCAATGGAAAACTGCTCCATGTGTCCTCATCATGATGCTGTAGAATTTTAGCTTTTTTATTTTTCATATATTTGTGATCCTGCAGTTCTTTAGTGTATAACTCTAAACTCCACACACCGTGTGAGCTGCTGCTTCCCCATTTTGGGCAGACACAACAATTCCTCTCCAGGCCTGGCAATCAAGGACACCTCACTGCCTGAGATGGAAACAAAAGTGAGTTGGGGGAAACAAATTTGGGGTAAATGACTTCATTACCTGAAGCTGTAATTGGAATATTAACCTCCAATATTCAAATGGACCAAACTTATAAAAGTGTGAAAACTGTGACCCATCATCTGCTTCTGGGTGTAGCCCCTGGGGACGGGGCTTTGTTGGCCTGAAATGCACCTGAAGGTCCTTCAATAAAATAGCTGCTCCAATATAAAATTGAAGGCCCTTCAATATAAAACATAGCTGCTTTTTATTCCCCTAATTTTGTCTGGCCCCTGTTTTAGGTAGCCCCAAAAAGGCATCAGCCACTCCCCAGGCAAATCCCCCCATCCCTCTGCCCACGTTTTCCATGTGAGCCACACTTTCCTTCCTTGGTGTTCCTCTTGCTTCCTTAAATAAAGACAGGCAGCCTAGTTTGGCTCAATTACTCCATATAATTGTTGTGGAGTCCAGCAGGGAAGCCAGCACAGGGCTGTAAAAATGGTGCTGTGGAGGCGGCCACTACGGGAGGAATAAATCTGCTCTGGAGTGGGAATCCCCTCTGGGACATCTCCCAGTGTTGCAGTCATTTTTTCCCCCTCCATAGCTGTGTTTTAGCCTCACTGCAGCTTAGGTAGGATATTGGAGAGCAGTGAGATGTGAAGAAATTCAGTTCCTTCTGCTGCTTTTCTTTAAGGCACTTGCTGTTTGTACAGGGTTGGTTTGTAATTACGGCCCCAAGGACAGAAGAGAAGGGAGGCAGCTCTTTCACAAATCTGGCTTATAATTATGACAGATCTGGTTAATCTGGTTAATAATTATCTATAATAATAATAATATCTATATCTATATTATCTATAACAATTATCTACAATTGACACAGATCTGGTTTATAATTATGGCACCAAGGACAGGAGGGAAGGGAGGCAGCTCTTTCACAGATTTGAAGAAGGAGAATAATTTCTTGGGAGCAATTCAGTTTCTTAAGACAGAAAGCTGCCTTTAAAGGATAAATATTCTGATTGTACATCATCTTGGCAACTATTTCAAAATTACTGCAAGAAGCCAGAAGCACAGGTTGGTAATCCACAGAACCTGGCGAACTTTGAAGAGATTTGAGGTTGAGGCTGACTGAGATTCAGAGATAAACCCATCCTTGTGACAAAACTCTTTCATTATGCTCAATAAAAAGATTGCTGTGCCACAAAGATCACAGAAATGTAAAGTATTTTCATGGAAGAAAGGCCTAGGCTGAAGCTGGTGTGAGTCATCTTGTGGGAATTTGAATTAACTGAGCCTCCAATGCTGGAGAGAGTGGATTTCTGTTCTCTGCTAAGCTGTTGCCACATGATGACCCTTTTGTGATATTTTTGTGGTGATTTCCTTTTTCCTGGGAACTCGGGTCAATGTCAAGATGATCCCAGAGGATGCAAAGCAAAAATCAGGCAAGCGTGTGCTGTGGAACATGTTTCTGGAAAATGAGTATTTCCATCTTTGTTTGCATCATCTTTGGTTAGTAATCTCTCCAAATAATTACTGCAAGGGTAATTATTAATAATTGGAATTATTACAATGTCAGTTACCACCCTTATCACAAATAACTCCCATTTTTAATGGACTGATCAGTGGAAAGTACAAACATTCTGTTGATGAGCAATACATGTTTTAGTTGTTTTGGGTACATCTGTGTCCTCACTCTCTCTTTTTGTGTCCCACCTTCACCTTTCTCCTGGGGGCCTTAAGCCTTCCCACAGCACCTCCACAGACTGCAGTAGCCTAAAGAAACCAAGAAGAAATCTCTGCTTTTTCCAACAGAGATACCTTGGCTGTGGATATTTGTTTGAAAGGTAGACAGAAAAATGAAATCCCAGACCAGCAAAGGGGAGTGGCTGCTGCAGCGTGTCCTTTTATCAGCAAATACCTCATGAGGAACAGCCAAAAGAGAACAGAGGATAGCCTGGTGCTTTTCTGTGCTCTCCTGGGCCAGAACTGAGGTCAGATCACTCCTCTGTGTGCAAATTTGGATTTGTCCTTCACAGACTTGAAGGTGTTCAGGTGTTCTGAAGGTGGGTTCTTGAAGGCCCCAGGTGTTCCGTGCCCATTGCTGCCAAGGCCTGGGGGATTTGAACTGATCCAGAAGGAAACACTGGGGTTTCTCCAGCAGAAACCAGAGTGTTTTGGAAAATCATACTGGGAGAAGCTGGGAGCTTCTGCAGAAGATTCTTTATGTAAAATTCATAAGAACCCCTGTGTATTTTTTGCCAGGTCAAACTCCATGTCTGGGTACAATTTCTTCGCCACCTATGCTAATTTCAAGCTATTTCTACATGATGGTGCTTTTACTGGAGTTTCTAAATACATTATTTAATTGGCATTTGTAGCTAATGATGTACTAAATCCACTGCAATATTAGATGTTTGTTTCAGACCCTTTCTCTGCAGCAAATTATTTTTAAGAGAACCACACAGAAAATACACGTAGATGCAGGAGAAATGTTTCTAAGGAGGTTTGCATTAGATTATTTATAATTTTCATCATGAAAACCAGGGCTTAGTACCCCTGAAAAAGCAGGGCTTTTCCTAATGATAAACAAACTTGTATACTGTTTTTTCCCACACAGTATAAACAGGATTTAAACAACACCTGATCTATTGTATAAATTAGAAGTTTCCCCAAAGCCTGATTTAATTCACATTGATAATTTGGTTAAACAATAATTTCCAGAAACTACAACCTTTTAATAAAGATATTCACTGCTGGCAGAAATCTCATCCTGCTCTCTATTTATGCCTTTAGTATGTTTTCTAAAGGTTCTCTGCACTTAGTTGCTTAATTATGCATCGTGTTTACCATGCTCATTTTACAATTACACGACGAGGTGGTTGTGAGCAGCAGCTGCTCTGGGAGAACCTTGGTTATTTGATACCTCCCTGGGTTCACTTTTCCCCCCCAGAAATAAGCAACACCTTTGATTGCTCCTTGTAAAGATAGAGAGGAAAGTGTCTCCAGCTATCCCAGCAGCTTTTCGTGGCTGTCACTCATGGCAACTGGTTAAAGCCCTGGACAATTTGTATTGTTATCTTGTTTTGAATGGAGATGCATAATGTGTTTATAATGGCTGTAGGCACTCCAGCCCATGTTCTGCCCATCAGCTGTGTTTGTGGCCAGATCCAGCTCTGATATTGCATTGCACATGTGTATTTTAGCCCAGCCAGGCTCCCAAGATGTGGGAAATATCAGACACAAGCAGAAACAGCCTCCCTGCTTCCCAGGTTTGGAGGAGATGACGGTGCAGGTTTGCAGGAATGTCACAATAACACCCTGCACAGCAAAGCGCTGTGATGGGGCTGGGGAAAGGGCTGGGTGGTAGAACCATGTGTTTGAGACCTCTGGTTGATCCCTGTATTCACAGAATTCACACAATCACAGAATGACCAGGTTGGAAGAGACCTTCAAGATCACGGAGTCCAACCCATCCCCAGCACCTCAACTCAACCCTGGCACCCAGTGCCACATCCAGGCTTTGTTCAACACACCCAGGGATGGGGACTCCAGCACCTCCCTGGGCAGAACATTCCAGAACTTTAGCTACTTTTACTGAAGCAGCTGTGGGGAGAGCTGTGGCCTCAGCAAACCAGCCTTCACCCAGTGATGGCCATGCCTGAGGAGGGCAGGGGACAGGAAGGTCCCAGCGGGAGTGCAGGGTGGCTGTGTGACATTTCATCCCATGCTGGAGCCTCCAGCTGTCCCCTCAGGCCCTGCTGCACAGAGCCCTCAGAGGGAGCTCCACATCCTCCCCCAGCATGAGGAAAAGCTGAAACAGCTCCCAGTGGCATCACTGGACACACAGGATTGCTCATGGGTGGGATAAATGGGGGGTCACCTTCATCCTGCGGTGCAGGAGGGCAAAGGGTGGTGCACAAACCCCAGGGATGGGGCAGAAATCCTCAAATGGGGCAGGCTTTGGTCTTGGGGCTTAGTGCAGCTACAGGTAAGACACAGCTGAGGGTTCTTCCAGCTGCACATTCCCATGTTTTATTCCAGTGCTTCCTTTTGCACCCTTTCCACCCTGTGTGCCTGCATAAGCCGTTCCTGCTTACAGAAGGTAAGACAAATGACCAAAACTAAACTTGCCCAGAGGCAGATACGTTTTTTCTCACATTAATTAAAGAAATTAGGAGATGATGAAGGCATAGCCACAGGAAATATTTCAGTTTTTATGTCACGGGCTGATAAATTTTGATTTAGAGGAAAGATTTTTAAATCCCTCATTGACAGCTTTCAGCACATTGCTTCCCAGAAGTAACCAGCAAGCACAACACCGACTGCTCCCTAGAATAAATTGCCAGTAGTAATAAAGCTGGGGCTCTTAATTATGCTGGAACTCGCTGTTCTCTTCTCCCTGGGTTTTCAAGGTTTGCTCGGTTGAGAAAGCTGAAATTGGAAACCTCAACAAGTCAAAACCTCCAGTTCAGGAGATGTCAGCCACATCCTTCAATAACACAGTGAAAGCATTCCTGTTGTTCTCCCACGTAGGCAAATGTCATTTTTCTCAAACTTTTCTGATGTCTCCAAAACCTATTTTTCACAATTTATGATTTTCAAGCCCATTTACATTCCCATTGAATATCAATAGTTGTCCAGAAATAATAAAAGGTAATGAGAAAAGCTGAAGGGCACTCATACATGGAAGAAAAAGGAGGCTGAATGTCTTTAATATTTCCCTTTCCTGTGTTATTGACTAATTTCAAAATTGTGAATGTTTCAAATAGTTTGAAGCACACATTTGAAAGACAAGTCTTCACTTTATTGACGGATCTCAATCCCAAAAGATAAAACTATGGGGTTTTGTCAGTTTTTCCAAAGACAGAAGCCTTTTATTAGATCATAAATTATTGGGAGGACAGAGTTGATAGACTTCTTTAGGCTGATAATGTACTTTGAAAGAAAAGGCAGTTTTACACTTCTGCAAAATCGTATCTAAAATATTTATATACCTATCAACGGAGACACTGAGGTAATTCACCTTTAGGTCACTGGTTCAAAACCAAACCAGCTCTTTTACATCCCAAATGTGTTGCCTTCTGACAGCTGTAGAGTGGCCTAGATTTATTTTTGTTATGATCCTATTAAGCTTGTTCTTTGCATCCTAGAGCTCTCCAGAATAAAATTTGGCAATATCCAGAAGAAAGATCCAAGCATGGACATAAAAAGAAAAAGGTTCTTTTTGTCTTAGCAAATTTTCAGAGTGAAGTGGGTGAGATGTCACAGCACCAAGGAGTATCTTCCCTGCTGGAACTAGTACAATGCACACTATTAGGAAATGCACTGTACAGGGCTCATAAACTGCCCAGTCTGCTGTACACAGAATGCCTGCAGTCTCATAAAATGTTATTCTTTTGCTTTATCTTGTTAGTATCATGTGAAGCTTCATTAAGCCGCCAGATGAATCATATAGTAATTGGATGTAATGAATTTAATTATGTAATTTCTTTTTTCATAATGAAACAAAGTCATATTTTACAAACAGGCAAAGTATTGTTTGGAGTTACAGCTTTAAGCTGGAGTTTGGCAAGAAAAGCACAGCTGAGGATGGACAGACCTTGTTTTTCTTCTTCCCCCTCTGTTTTTTATCTATCCTTCACTGTTTGGATTTATCCAGTCAGGGACCACAACTACACGTGTGCTAAACAGAGGGAATTTCACATTCACAGCCTGTGGGTGCTGGTGGAGGGTGAACCAGAGCACATCATCCTCAGCGGATGTGGTGGAGCCAAGACCTGAGAGCATCTCATGCCTGGAGGAAGCAAAGTGGGGACAGCCAAGCAACACCACCAGAATTACCCTACTGAGCCTTCCACAGGATCCAGCACCTTCCCTGCACTGCTGGCCAGAAACAGGTGGGGTTTTTTGACCCCAGAATCTTGCAGGGGGTAAGAAATCAACCCCTCTGTGCCAGGGTCACCCATCCCTGCAGTACCTGCTGGCAGAGCAGGTCAGCAGCATCCAGGAATTAAACTTCACCATGACCCCTGAGGGAGGTGCTTTCCCAGGATCCAGCTGCTCTCCAGTGCCACCGATTCCTCCGTGAGATGGAGGGGCCCCGAGTCTCCCAGAGACAGCTCAGCATTTCAAAAGGCGAGGTATTAATGTCAGCCCTTCCCTCCCTAACTCCCATTAACGACTTTCTGATGACCCCTGCTTATAATATCCTCCACCCTTCTCACTACTTGGCCATTGAGGATGTTCCAAGGAAATGAAACCTAATGATAAAACAGTACTTGAAATATCAACATCCCTGGCCTAATTAGAGCCGGGCCAATGGTCCCTAATTGCATAACTGAAATGCACCCAGTTGAGTTCTTTCTATTGTAACTTGACTACACGTCTCGGCCCTGATTAATAGAGCCAGCGCTGCAAACTAAAATGCAGTTAATTTATTGTAAGTTTTATTAGGCATATAAAAGGAGACCAGGAATTACTAGCCTTTCGTTGCTAGAGATACATTTCATCTATGACTCAGACCAGATTCTTCACAGATTAAGCTTGTTAATTTTACTTATTGCCAACATTCTTCACCACATTGCTGGAGCGAGAGCCACGGGCTCTTGTCTAGAGCGGGCGGTATGAAAGGAACCGGGGGCCTCGGACAACAGCAACATTAACTACTTTGTCCTTTTAATTCATCTAATTACATGCAAGAAAAAAGAAACAGACCATTTGCAGGCTGCCTTTAGTTGCCTTTCTGCAGTGATGCTGAGCCAGTGCTTTTGTAGGCTTTTTGTTGTCTTATTAGCGAGCTTTTGTTCAGAGAGATGGTTAAAGCCATTTTCAGCAGCTAGCGAGATGAAACAGTTTCAATAAGGACACAATGTACTTGTTTAAATTACCTTTCAAAATGCTTGAAACCATTAAGGGGGAGGTGCTACAAATAAAAGTTGGATTTTTTTTTTTTGGTTATAATGTTTTACCCTAATAATAGCTTTTACTTTATTATAATCCATTAGTTGACAATATTATTCTATAGATTATTAGGCTGCAATTTTGTTATTTCATCACACTTTCAGCACTCACTCACAGAGCTGGAAACCACAAATCTCCGTATAATATGCTTTCAATTTTGTTAAAATATGTATTTAACCGGTTTGGCTGTGAAACATCCCGGTAGAAAATGTGGTTTTAATTCTACCCTGATTAGTGTAACAGTTGACAGGGCTGAGTAGTGACATGATGGTGCCTTATTTTCCACTCTTCCTACTGTTACCTTCTCCCCGTCAGATTTTATTTATGATTTTCACTTCTCCAGAGCTAACAAGTCCAAGTGCACTCCACAACTTCCACTAAAGGGAATTTATCCCTTGTTGAATGAACATCACGGTTAGAAAATCTAATTAAAAAGAGCTGATGTTCCTGCTTTGCTGGCAGGCTAATAGCAGTGTGAGGCTTTTGAAAAATTTAGTGCCTACAGGTAAAATAAAAGTGTATTTAGCATTCAGTGGTCACAAACAGAAGGTGATTCAGAACTGCCGCAGAGAAAGGCTAGGAAATAAGGGAGGCAAGAATTCTTGGTTAATGGGGAAAAAATACATTCTCCTGTTTCACATCCTCAGTTTGCCTACCTAAAATTGTGCTGGTGTCAGGGTTGTGGCACAGAGCCAAGCTGCCTGCAAGACGTGGCTAAAATTTGGAATGAAACTCTATCAATAAAAACTTAAAATCACCTTTTAATCTGCATTTTTCTCATTCCTGGAAGCGAGCTTAGTGCTGCAGAAAGATTTCCTGTGCCATGTGCACAGCTTGAACAGCCAAGCCAAGCCAAGCCAGACCAGCAAGGACTGGCTCTGTGCTGTGACCTCAGCTGGGTGAACTGGGAATTTTTATGTTTTTATATTTTATATACACTACATTTACACTGAGTTTAGTCTGGTTGATCTCAGCCTGTGCCATGGAAGTCTGCTCACACTGCTCCAAACCTTCTGCTGGTTTTGGGGTGAATCATGGAGACCTTAAATGGCCTTAGGCTGATGGAGGGCAGGATTAGATGGGATTTTGGGAAGGAATTCTCTCCTGTGAGGGTGGGAGGCCCTGGCAGAGGTGCCCAGAGCAGCTGTGGCTGCCCCTGGATCCCTGGCAGTGCCCAAGGCCAGGCTGGACAGGGCTTGGAGCACCTGGGACAGTGGGAGATGTCCCTGCCATGGCAGGGGGGTGGCACTGGATGGGAGTTAAGGTCCCTTCCCACCCAAACCATTCAATGATTTTATGAACATGCAAAGATGCTGCCTGTACACTGACTACTTCTTACCCACTAATCCATTATTTTTAGCTTGAATTTTGCCATTTTTATTATTCAGATAAAACTGGAATTCAGAACACAGCATTTCCAGTGTCAGCTGGGTCTATCACTACATTTTGCAGGCACTTTCCCCATGAAACAATCAGGAACATTATGGGGCTGGATTAGTGGGAATGGTGGTATTTGGTTGAAGGCTGGACGTGGATAATCTTGGGTTATCTTAATAATTCCATGATTTAGACAAACCAGACGCAGTCACACTCTGTGAGGGAAGCAAATTCTACCTCAGTATTTTATTGTTGTGGTGCTTCCCCCACAGATCACCCCTAACACACCACTTGGGATCTAGAGACAATGGTTAAGGGATGGTAAGGAACAATGCCTGTACCACCTGAAATCCAAGGCCTTCGTCCAGGAAAACAATGTGAATATTTGATTAAAGTTGAACAAACAAAGGGGGAAAACCCAACCTTGCCTTTCAGCAGACACAAGGATGGATCAGGGCCTCAGCTCGAGCATGTTTTCTGCATTTGCTGAGCTGACTGCTGACTTTGTGCATCCTGGATGTGATTGCACTTTATCTTCTGCAGCAGCCATGAAATATTTTTAGATAAGGAATGGTCGGAAACCACGTTTCCTTATTTTTCCTTATTACCATTTATTCTCCTCAATCAAATTGGAACAGGGCTGTGTATATTCATGTTTTGTGAATGGAAATCTTCAATCTTTCTGTGGATATGTCTAGACAAGGCAGTGAGTTTCTGCTGTGGTGTGTAACAGGATTTTGGATAAATTAATTTGCAGTTAGACTTCGTGCCTTCTTCCAGTGCATGGATTTGTATACACTGGCTCCTAAGTACAAAGAGGAAGCCACAGAAAAGCTATACCCAGTTAAATATCTAATTCCCTGGCTGAATAATCCAATTGGGGAATAATAAATTTAAAGATATATTACATGCTTTATGGGACTTTAAAGAGTTTTTCTTTTCCTTGTCTTTTTCACTACTTCCAGGCAAACTAGAAAATAATTCAGTGAGATTTACCAGTGAAAATGAATTCCTCTATAAAATTATCAACAAATCAGAAAGTCCTCATAACCTGTTATATCTTAAATTGCTGGTGTGATTTATAATGTCTTGAGGAAAGAATATAATGTTCCCCACAATCTCTTCCAGACAGATTTTTTTTTTAAATAAAAAATAATAAAGCTTAAAAGTATGCTGGGAATCATGAATATGCTAAATGTGTGTGAGCAACTTATGGCAACTACAAGGGACTAATAGCAATTTTTATTCTCCACAAAATGTAACTCATTTCTTTTTAATGGTAATATGTTTGCTCAGAGTACATCTCTTCAGGCAGATAGAGGAAAAACTATAGAGACCTCACACAAATAGCTCTTTTGATATTCTTCCTGATAAGGCCACCCTTTTAGAGAACAAAAATTAAGTTTGGCCGTGCATTGTAACATCCATGTGTTTGACCATTGAACGCAATGTGTGGCCATTAGAAATAAAAGAAAAATCAATAGGGTTTCATTAAAACAGCAGGCAATCAGGGCTACGGCACTAGCTTAATTACAGTTTCAGTAGCATTTGCTTTAATTGGAAAGAATAAAAGAAGTGAAGTGGAGTGAATGAAGAAATTAGCATATCTATCACTGTTGTCACATTGTACTGTGGCCTTAAAGCACTGTTTGCTCTTTAGTATCCCCCATGCTTTGTGAGGCCCTGAAAAAATATGGAAAGGCAATTAGCAAATAATCAGATTGCTAATCCTTTGCAGGATTCTAATTAAAGAACTTTATAAGGCCGGGAATGCAGTTTTTAATCTTTATTCTATACAGCAGACACAATTTGCATCGCGCGGGCTGGTGCAGCGCTGAGCTCACATGCACTGAGCCAAGAGCAGGGGCAGGGGTTGGTGCTGCATCTTTGATCTTCAGAGGGTGGAACAGGTTTTCCAGAGCTGCTGTGGCTGCCCCTGGATCCCTGGAAGTGCCTCAACCCAGGCTGGGGCTTGGAGCAGCCTGGGACAGTGGAAGGTGTCCCTGCCATGGCAGGGGTGGAATGAGTTGGGCTTTAAGGTTCCTTCCAAGCCAGACCCTTCTGTGATTCCAGGATATAATCCAACTCTCCAGTGGGAGTTATCCTAAAAAAAAATTTGTGCTGTCACACAAAAATCCTCTTCAAAAAGCAGCAGCCTCCAGCAGCCAGGCCACAGGAAAAAGCAACCTTAGAGATGAAGTTACCAAAAACATGACAGGTATTTACAGTCACTGTCACTGTCTGTCAGCAACCAGATCTGGTCTGGGGCAGTTCACTTCACTTCTATCACAGTTCATTTCAGTTCTATCTCAGTCTGTCAGAATTAGGAATAAAACTGTTTATTCATACTTACAAAGAGATCAGCCAGTAAAGTGGCATTTTTACTTCTTTTGTGCAGATGTATCTTGAGGCCAGCACAACTAATGGCAGTGAGATCACACAGGTAGGCTAAAAAAATATGTGGAAAAGATAATATATTATTCTCACTACTCCTGAAAAGTTAATTCAAATGTCAATTATCTTCTTGTCATTAAATTGCTCATAAAACAATCATGACTTTCATGGATTAATTCACTCCTTGAAATTATTATGTGGTTGTTTGGGGGAAAAAGAAACTTGTTCAGTCACAGGTCATCCTGTGGATCCACATGTGGATCATGATTTATTTTGAACATTCTGTCTTGTTGTGTGTGCCATCTCTTGCACAATGTTCAATTCATGTTTTTGGGGTGTTTTTGCTATTTTGTCTCTCTGTGACATGAGACCTCAGGTTTCTTTGAGATGCATCACATTTCTATAACCAAGACCCAATTTCTTAATGGATTTTGTACTGAAGGCTCCAATATTCAAATCTGGGCTGTTTGGAGAGCACTGCACAAAGCCACACTGGAGATCAGGGAGCAGAATCCAGACCAGAAGTTCTTGAATGATCAATACAGGACAGCACCTGTGTTTGTAAACAGAAATAAATTCCTAAATATCTAAGTAGATGCTTGGAGTGTTTTAAATCCCCCTCTCAGCAGTGGGTGATGTTAAATCCAATTAAAAATCAGTGTGAATTAGGCACCTGGAGGGTACAGCTCTCAGTCAGTTCACAGTCACAACCCTGACGTGTTCACTCTTTCCATCTTCTTTTCACAGCCTTGCCTTTATGCAAAGAACAATTCAAAGGAGCCATAAAATGGGGAAAGACACTAAAAATCCTACCCATTTCTTGTAGTAAAATTCTCATTTGTAATAAAATTCTCATTTCTGACTGGGCAGCGTTCCTGGGGTTCATAGTGTGGCAGATCCCTCAACATTTCCTCCCAGATTTGAGGACCAGAACTTCCATCCCAAGGGCACTGGAGGTGTCTCCCTGCAGCCCAGGAGCTCCAGCAGACACCAGAAGATGGTGACATGAGTACAGAGACATGGAATGAGCTCCCCAGAAAGGAGCTGGAAAGGAGGCAGTGCAGGGAGGCAAATGTTTTGATGAATTACTACAAACCAAAGTGAATGGAATTAATTGCAGGTTTGATGCTGTTTTAAGCACTGTCGGATAAAACATCCTTTTATGCTGCTGATATTGAATTAACTCCTAAAGTTGCTGCAAATGTCTTTTGGCCAAAGGATTCTTGAAGGGCAGAAATATATTTATGGGAGTGGAAACCCAATTTGAGGTGGAACTTCCACAGACACAAACAAATGCCTCAAACCAGTTTGGCAGTATGTGATAACTCTATTTGTAATTAAAGGTTAAAGTATACTTAAACCAGTTTGGCAGTTAAAACCAATTTCAATTGAAAATATACATTTGTAATTGCAAATGGAAAGATTTCCTGTAATAGCAGTAACAGACCCATTTTCTAATAAGATGAACAATACAGTTGATGACTGAAGCATCTGTATATAGTTACATACAGCATTTCTGTACTGCAGGCTGCCAATTTATTTCAGCAGTGAAAAGCTTGATTTATTGTTTGTAGCATTACCATCTGTTGTAGTTATTACAGAAATTATATATAAACCAGTTAGTAAACACTTTGCCCCATTGTCTGTTGTTTTGATAATCACCCATAATAACATCTAGCATCAATATGGTCTTTAAACCCGATTTGGGAGTTAATGGAATAAGAGGAGGCAGTCAGTATATGCACCAGGGTAATGTCATTAGGAATGTTTGTGAAGAACAAATTAAATCAGTTGTAAATTGTGCTCTCAAGTCAGCCAGAAAACCAGTCTTGTTCAGGAGAAGGGATTTATATTTTAACCTCGTGCAGAAAATGTACTTAAGCAGATTAAAATAAAATAGGGACTTCGTCGATGGATGTAAATGGTAATTGCTGGAGCTCTAATGGCTTCCTGTTGGCTATGTCATGCAGTGGGCACAGCTATTTTAAAGTTAACCAGTGCTTGAGGTCATACTTTTACAGATTCAGTCATTAAACAGAACTAGACATGTCACTAAATGGCTGATTATTCAAATGATGAGCCTGCTCAAAAGTTACCCGTGTCATATTCTGGACAGAGGATTACAGAAAAAAAATCCTAAAGTAGAGCTGAAATAAAATAAAGATGAAATGAATTCAAGTATAAGTCAATAGAAGCATCTGTATGGGGTCTCATTTGTTTTGCAGACTCTGCTTTCTATCAGTTCTCAGTGGTTGGTTAAATTATTCACATTGGGCTTCTCCTTGTGTACAAATCGTTTTATGTATGAGAAATGTAGTCTCTCAATAAATTATCATACACTGAAGTATTATCTGGATGGGAAGTTATACAGGTTGTAGGTACATGAGAAATAGGTTTATTATATGCTGCTACAATTTATTATGTGCCTGTGACCATTTCACCTGCCCACCTACATGTCAGCAGTGATGTTATTTTAGCACCATTTTAGTGATATACTGAAAAGTCGAATGCAGAGTTTGCTGAAGACTCTGCCTGCATGAGCCTTTCCTTCCAAAACAAATTATCATTTCTCACAGAAAACCTTGTTTCATCTGCACCAAGCATGATCAATATGCTCTTGTTTATAAGTGAAATGTTAAGGGCATATTCTGAACTCCAGTTTTATTTGAGTTAGTAAAAATGGCAAACATCAAGCTAAAAATAATGGTTTTCATAGTGGGTAAGAAACAGCCAGTAATATTTAAAATATGAGCAGCATCTTTGCATGGCTGCTGTTCATAAAAATCACAGAATGGTTTGGGTGGAAATGGACCTTAAAGCTCATCCAGTGCCACCCCTGCCATGGCAAGGACACCTTCCACTGTCCCAGGCTGCTCCAAGCCCCATCCAGCCTGGCCTTGGGCACTGCCAGGGATGGGACAGCCACAGGTTTTCTGTGCCAGGGCCAAATGTCATTTGTAAATCTATTTCTCTAACAGATCACTTCAGCTTTAGGCCTTGCCAAGGAGAACTGGGGAGGAGAGGGTTTTATTCCAGTGGTTTGAGACCATCCTGGACAATCCCAGCTAGACAACACCCCATAAACCAAGATTGCCCCACCAAGTGGGCTGTGAAGGAAAGAGTTGCCATGGATAAAGGTTTTCCAAGCATTGTGAGCAAATCCAACATATCTCTTCACCCAGAAATCCCCCAGGACAGAGCTGACATGAGTTGGTGGAGGGAGGGATGGAAGGGCAGCTGTGCACAGCCAGGCTGAGCTTCTGAGCAGGGGACAAAACAACCCAGAACAGAAATATGGGGTTTGCCCCACAGAGCTTCCAAAACCTGAAAAGACTCAAAATCCAAAGGGAAAACCTTCATGTTTGAGCCTGGGGAAAAGCTATGGGGATCTAGCAATAAAAGAAAATGAAGGGAAGGATGAGACCTGCTCACGAGAAAGCAAGAGGGAAAGGAAAAAAGGAATTCATTTTGAGTATTCTCTGTATGAGAAAACTTGAGGGAAAGAGTACTTTCCATAAACTAATACAATTGTTTTAATTAAAAAATCCTTAAAATATTAATGAAAGGCTTCTGAATGCAGAGTTAATTATAGCTGTGCCAATCACACAGCTCTGTCAGGATTTCCATTATGAACACTGGTTTTTCAGAGGTAATAACTCAGTCAGCCCAAACCCCTTAATGGGTAAAACTTTATGTCCAAGTTCCCAGCAAACATGTTCTTTTTTTATTTTCTTTTGTTTTCTCTCTTGCCCATATTTCTTAATTGATTTGCTCTTTTTAGGTATGGAAAGAGTTGGGGTTTGGATAGATGGCTGAATGAATCCATGTTAACATCATTTCAGGGCATCTAGCCCCCCATTGCTGTCCTGCAGAGAGTGGGTGCTGGAAGCTCTGTGGATGTGAAATTTAGGAAAGAAAGATGAACATTTTTAGGAAATTTAGGAAAGAAAGATGAACATTTTTGCCACAGACAAACTGGAATTGATCCCAGAGCCCAACCAAAGCAGTAGGAGTGGGGTTAGGACAGCACTTGGAGTCCAGTTTCCAGCAGGGCTGTGAGGCTGCAGGGGTTTATCTGGGTACAGGAGAGAGAATTTGGGATCACCTCAAGCAACCTTGGCGAGCACTGCACTCCATCAAGATGTAGAGCAATAGCAGAGAAGGACTTTATGGGGTGCTCTGAAGACTCTTTGGCACAATTCTTAAGCACCTCAGGAGCAAACTATACCTTTTATCACTGGAGTTAACATTTTTATTGATTTTTTTCTCAGGAAATTAAAACGAAAGACTTTAGCAAATAGCACCTCTTGGAACTATGGAAAAGAAACTGCTGCTATGTATCAGTAAATTTCATACACAAAACATCTTCTACATGTATTTAATTTTTAATTTCACTTAAGTTCCATTCTCTTCAGATGAAGGAGCTGTGTTAATTTCCCACTAAAAAAAAAATTACAGTACACGAATTTATGTCACTTCTGACAGCAAAATCTGGTGCTGAATACCAGAGTTTTTTCTTTGCCTGAACTCAGCCATTAAACCACCTGGTGAGAGATCTGGCTTGCATTTACCATATTGGTGTGAAAATTACCCTAAATATGAATGCAACAGCATTGCTTGCAGGCTAATGGCTAATATTGTATGCACTGGGGAAAAAAAAAAAATCATTGCCTGCATGTTTACTGTGCCATTTGTGTTAGTTCTGCTGGCTGATTTTCATAGCATGTTACAGCTGCTGGGGGAGAAAGGGAACCCGAGGAAATGCACAGGGTTTTATTGCAAAGCATCATTCTGTATCCACACAACTGGTACCTCACACTTTGCAAAGATATCTGCCAGCAGGTAGGAGCACATTCCTGGCTCACCACTCCCTAGGATTATTTGGTAACCATTTAATGAAAGATTGCAATATGCTGGTAGCAGAATATTTTTTTCACCTGCTGGGTAGTTGTTCAACTCAACCTACTTAAAGAGATGGGCTGCCATGAGAACACAAAGACACAGCCCTGAATAGGCTATCAGTGATTTTTTTTTTTTTTAAACAATATCTATCCTGGTATTATGCAGTCACAGTAGTTATTACAAAGTAAAGCACAGACACTTCACAAGTTTGAAATGCGAGCGTTGTAATAAGAAAAATTACATTTGTTTCGTTTTCTGTCCTTGTTACTTTCTTCCTTGTGATAATAGATTCAGATTTTGTGCCATTATCTGGGCTTATTAAAGGAAAGTGGTATCAAATTTAATACTTCCCATATAAAGTAAGCGAGCACCTGCTCATAAAATTTATTTTCCATGCACCTCACAAAATACAGGGGAATTAACAAAATGACTCTGCTATATTAGAACAAGGGCACAACTGTTACTATCTCTATAAGATTGATTTTGATGAAGATTACAAGGATAGTATTTGTCTGACAAAGCCAAGCACTCAAAATTTATCCTTTTTGTGGTGGTTTTTTATTCAAAATTGTTCATTCTTAACGTGACACTGCAAGAACCATTTTTCTAAATTACAGCTTTTTTAATATAGATTTTACAAAGTACATCTATGTCAGAATTTTTTTCATCTATAATGTCCTGGGTTGCATTATCACATGGACACGATGTACAAGCCTAGACCATTAATGCATGAGGAGATACAGCCTTTCTTGGATAAAACAAGTGCTAACCTGGAAAATGGGACATGTTTCATCAAATCAAAATCCACATTATGCATGAGGCTCCTCACTTTGGAACCACACCATCCCCCAGAGCAAAACTGATCCATCCCTGAGAACAGGAACATTTTAACCAAACCAGGCTCTCTTCTCTTGCAAGGTGCCTGCAACCCTGTGCTAAGGAGAGTTTTAGTTTTACACAATCCAGGCTTACTGCCCAGCCTTTCCAGCCCAAAATCCTGCTCAACATTGGCTCCTCATCAGGGCAAGCCAGCCCCTGCACCCCTCCATGTCCAGGTGACACCAGGCCCACCCAGCCCTGCTTTCCTCCTGGGGATGAGCAGACCCTTTGCATGCTGCCTGCCCATGAGATGTCATGGCAGCAAGGCTGGAGCCAATAAACCATTCCAAACCCTCTGCCATATCCTTCTTGCTGAAATGAATCCCTGATGGGCTCCTCAAACCACATCTCTGATGGAGAGGTGGAAGGGAGCAAAGCTGGAGCTCAGCCCCAGGTTGATAACTGCAGAAACAGCAGAGGGAGAAGCAGGGAAGGAGCAGAGGTGATGAAATATGCACAAAATCTGGTTTTGAATAGGTGTTGCAAGACCAGCCTTTTGATGGTGTTTCTATACCTGGCTCATAAAGAGAAAAGGTTTTACAAGATGGCAAGAAGCTTTCAGCCATCTGTTCCCTGCAAAAAAGAATTGCAGGAGTGTTTTGCATCACTGCCTTGCCCGATCCTTCTCTACCTGGTCCAGGCAAAGGAGAAAAGCAGTTTATTTACATCATTAACACATTTATGCTTGGTAACACCAGGCTCTGGGACTCAGTGGACAAAGTGGAGTGCATATTGTGTTTTATTGGCGACTGGAATAGAGAAAAATGCTTTCTTTTGAATTAGCTGGTCCTGGCAGGTTGCAGGCAGCCAAGCTTGAAAGAAAAGATAAAGTGAATACTCCTTGGATCACATCACTCTTTTAAATATAGCACACCATTAAGTCCAGCTTGGTTTTACATTCTTGCAACATGACTCTTGTTTCAGTTATTTACTTCTGTTTCCACATAAATGTGGGAATTCATAATCCACAGAGGCTGCCCATCCATTGTACTGTACTGAAACAGCATGTGCTGAACTCTTGAACTATAAAATGTATTGATTATTGTTTCCTTTTGTAATTTTTATTTACTCACAGGAAGATTGCTCTTTATTACTCATCTCAGCATTTCCTTTATACAGATATTATTTCCACTGTAAGGCCCAGATTCAGGCCCACAATTAAGCACTTCCCCTGCAAAGAGAACAAAAATCCTGCCTGAGCTGCAGTTACTCTAGAAACCTCAAGCTGCAAATGCTTCCAAGAGAGAGTAAATATATGCAAGATGCTTGTTACTCACACGTGTAAGTGATTGCAGGTCTCAGTCCAACAGGAAATAACAACAGCAGAAGAGAACTGGAAATTCTCAGAGTAAGTTATTTGTCAATTTTGCCACAGGAGCATTTCCAGCTACTCCACAAGTGAGCCCTGAAATTGCCTGAAATAAATTTCAGATTTCCAGGATATCAGTGCAAAGGAATGGGAGAGATCTGTGAGCCATTGGCTGCTTTAATCTCATTTATGAATGCCCCATTGCACCGTGAGAGGCACAGAGAAACCGGGTTTAAATTAGAATTGTGCAGAAATTGGGTTTTACCTTGGTTAGCCCCGGTGAGCAGGGAATGCTGGTGTGAGAGAGGACACCAGGGTGGCAGAATTACTGATGAAATGATGCTCCCAGCTCTGGAGTGCACTAAAATCCACCCAGGACCTCTTCATTAAAATGCCAATTAGTGACACCAGGCGTGGTAATTGTGCAGGGGCTTGAGCTCAGGCTGACCTTGCTTGTGTTCCCCAGGCCAACAAACAATCCACAGAAGAGTCTCACACTCTCTGTTAGTTCATTATCAGGAATGGACTTGCAGTGGTGAAACATACATACCAATTTCATTAAGTTTTAACCATGATTTCATATTAAAGGATTGTTTAATTTCCACAAATGTGGAGGAATTATTCGAAAAAATAAAAAATAACCTGACACATCCTTGGCTGTGTTGCAAATGTTTAGTTCACAGTGGTTTTAACAGAGTCTAACAGGATCTACAGCATCACTAAAACCTGTCCTGTGGCCTGGTGATGTCACTGATCCCCAACAACACAAAGCAAAACTAAGCAAAACCTTCAGAGAGATTGTGCAGTTCACCTGGACTTCTTCCATGAGCAAATATTTTGGGATGTTTGCTTTGGCTCAAAAAACAGCCATGAAAAAATTGACCAAATTCACTCTTGGTATTAAATAAGTGTGATTCCCTTGGGATTCCTCTAACACATCATTTTTTTTTTCCCCAAGTGTTAAGGTACTGCCCCATATTAGTAAATACTTCTTTACAGAGAGCTCTGTGAATTATAGACAATTTCCTTTTGGGTCAAAAATGTTATCTTTTACAAACCTGTGCATTCTTGGGCATAAATATAAATATGATCAAATAAATAAATAATTAAATAAATTTTATATATATATATATATATATATATATATATATATAATATAAATGTATATGAAAATAAATTTAAGCAAATTAGAGAATTTAAACATATAAAAATCATGAACACATGACAGTTAAACCTGAGAAATACAGAAAAAAAAGCAAAAACAAAGGATAAAAACAGGACAGCTCCTCCAAAACAAATTGTTGATCTCCATTCATGCTCAGTTATGTGTCACATCAGATATCACAGTCCCAGAAATATCAGTTAAGGTTCCAGATTAATTGGAACTAACCAAGTCCACATGAATAGCATGGATGTTGACCCAAATCACAGAAGGAATTGAATAAACTGGACACTGAGCTCAACTGACTTTTAACAAGGCCACAGCTAAAAAAAAAAGGTCAAATTGCCCTCAAAACACAAACTATGCTGTGTATTATAGGATCAATCACAGTCACTACCTTTAAATCCTGACCCAGTTCCATCTCTGACCAATAAATTTATAAATCTGGCAGATTTCACAGTCTTGGCCATGAATTACATGTGAAAAACCCCAGGTTCTGGCCAGGTTTGTGTCTGGGACACAGGGGGCTTGTCCTCCTGCCAAAAGCCATTTGCTCACACTCACTCACATAAACACAACCAGCCTCAAGTGTGGCCTCAACACTCAGGAAAAGCCAGATTTAGAAGTTGCCTGTCTGGAGAAATAATCCCAAGCAGCTCTTGCAGAGCAATCAATCCCCATGGACCCCCTCACTGCAGGGCTCCCCCTGCTCTGGGCAGGGCAGGACACACGGACACCCCGAGTGTTGTGTTTGGGTCTCCAAGCTGGGAGCTGCTCAGGGCTCATTATCATGCTCAGAATTTAAAC
This sequence comes from Agelaius tricolor, assembly GCF_023055355.1. Lineage (NCBI taxonomy): Eukaryota > Metazoa > Chordata > Aves > Passeriformes > Icteridae > Agelaius > Agelaius tricolor. The sequence goes on along the minus strand of NW_027269282.1, from coordinate 10,484,444 downwards.
CCCACCCTGGTTCCACCCTCGTAAACACCAGCTCCTCTTGTTAATAAACCAGGGAAAACCAGACATTATTGCAGAACAAGGAGCCTGATGGATTTTATATGGACTTCTGACAGATGGCTGGAGCAACATGTTATAAGCCATTAGATTATTTTCCTTTATTTTTTCAAAGAAAAACATAGTCCCTCAAAATTAGAGATGGAGTCTTTGCTTCCCTCAGTTTGATCCAGAAGACACCCAGGGGGATTAGCACATTCCAGCACCTAAAGGGCTCCAACAGAGCTAGAGAGGGACTTTGGACAAGGATATGGAGTGATGGGACAGTGGGAATGGCTTTCATTGGGAGAAGGCAGGGTTGGATGGGATTTTGGGAAGAAATTCTTCCTTTTAAGAGTGGGCAGGCCCTGGCACAGGGTGCCCAGAGCAGCTGTGGCTGCCCCTGGATCCCTGGAAGTGTCCAAGGCCAGGCTGGACAGGGCTTGGAGCAGCCTGGGACAGTGTAAGGGGTCCCTGCCCATGACAGGGATGGGAATTAAATCACCTTTAAGGTCCCTTCAAACCCAAACCATTCTGTAATTCTATGAAACTAATTTTGTTGGTTTTTATTAGTTCCAGGTCACAGGGATTTAGCAGATCACACACTCCCATAACTTCCAGTTTATCTTAGCAGAAAATTATTTCCAGCACCAAAAATTCAGGACCAAAAATTCAAGACCAAATTTTATGCTCACCTTGTTTGCCTGGCTGCAAAGGGTTTGTCATCCTTCATGTTCCTTGAATTTTAAGGAATCCTTTCCAATGAATTATGAGGATCCTCCTCATGCATTCCTGTTGGGATGAGCCTTCTCCCCCCAGCTGCTATTCCCAGTCCCAGTCTCTAATGAAAAGGAGCAGCACTCTGTGCTCTGCATTTTATTTCCAACATTTGGAGCCCCACAGGAGCCAAACCCAATCTGACACCCTCACTGCAGCAAGAGAGAGGATAAAGACCAGGAAAACCTGTAATATTTCCACTGCCAGATTTATGGAAAGAAAATAGCGTGTGACCTTTCTGATTCTGTCATTATGAGCCACTTTTCAGAACAGCTTCAAGAGAATATCTGAATAGTCCTTTGCTTTTCCACCTGAAAATGAAACACTACCAAATTTCCAGCAGAAATCCTCAAAGTAGACAAGTAAAGTAAATTCTCTTTCTCCAAAGGCCATTGAGCAGGAGATAAGCACAGAGCCTTCAGCTAAATGAGCTCCCCAAGTAAAATGAACACCCCCAGCACCAATGAATCACAGCACCAGACTTGCCATTTGGCATTCAGCTTTTAGATGTCAGGTTTTAGCTGAATCCTTATTAAGCAGAGATTTTTCTCAATCAAAAGCAAGCTTCAACTAACCAGGTAAAAATTGCTATACACTGGAAAAAGAAAAAAAAAAAGAACTGAAGGGAAGGTGAAACATCTTTTTGGTGTAAATATTAGAATCAGCTGGTTACTTGAAGATACAGGAAAGCACTTTGGGAAAGGTAGGTTGAAATGGCTATGGATGAGTTCCTCATGATAAGAAAGGTGGTGACTTTTCTGTGAGTCAGTAAATTTTCCTGCAACTCTTCCATGCAAACCCAGGGGAGGATCACTTGCTCCAGCTGCCAATGTTATGATTTGTACCTGAAACTAGCATCAAAGGGGAGCACTCTAATAATACCTGATCCCCTACAGGCTTTGGGACTGTGCATGGCAGTTAAATCCTGCTCTGACAGCAGCTCGTGATGAACCAGGGGTGACTGGGAGCAATGAGTGATCCTGGCTACAGCACATCCATTGAAAAAGTCCTGCAATGGCCAGACTGCACCTTCACATGGATAACTGCAAGCAATCTGCATGTTCCTAAAACCCCATTCCTCATAAATAGCTCCCAAACACCCTCAAAAAAGATTCTCAATCCGAGTGAGAGGAAGACATGGCAGGGAGGTGACTGAGAAAGGCTGGGAGCAGGGACAGGACTGACCCTGGAAGGAACAGGTGATATTTTCTATCCTTCTCTTACCCAGGCAGGTACAAACCAGCCTGCTGCTGAATTCCTTTTTGTTTGCACAGCTCCAAGGCTGATAGGTGTGAAAATGTGCTGCTGCTAGGGTTCATGGTGTGGGTCATTTCCAGGCTGAATGCAGTCCAAGCTCATCCATATTGCTGCAATGTCCATGAATGTGTCTGTCCAAGTTCAAAGGCATGGGGGCAGATCAGATGCACTGTTGCAGTTAAAAATACATCACCAACACCTCTCCAGTGAGAATAGAATAGAATAGAATAGAATAGAATAGAATAGAATAGAATAGAATAGAATAGAATATATAAACCCTCTTATCTTCATTAGTATGTACACTGAAGGAAGAGACCAATCCATGGAAACAGCAGAAGTGAAAAGCTCAAAAAGTATTCTTAGTCAAAATTACTGTTACTAAATTAGTTTTAGCTGAAGTTTTCTGTACTTCTCATCTCCAAGAGCCAGCTACAGACCTCCAGCATTTCTTTGGTTTGGTGCTTTCAGAGATCCCCTCAAGCAAATATTTGCCTTGTCTGTGCTCCCAAGCAACTCCTGGGTGATGCCCAGTTTGTCTGCCTCCCTTCTTCCTCCTCCTCCATGGGATTGTCAAAGTTCTGTGCAGGTATTGACTGATTGACTAATGGGAAGTGGACAGGGGCACCCAGGTAAGCACACACTAAACTTCAGCCACATGCTCAAAACCTTCCAGGCTTTACAGAAATCAGTGAAGGAGAGGAGACAGCTCATCCTGCTTAATTCAACCACCTCTAGGAAAGTCAAGCCTCATAACTGGGAGCTAAAACCCAGAGAGCAGAGGATCCCAGATGTCCCATGGACAATTCTCAGGCAGAGCATCCTGTCCTGGGCAGCCTTGGCCTGGCTCTTGCAGATCCCTTCCCAGCCCATCAGGCTGCACCAGGAACTGGGCAATCAGAGCTCCAGGTTCTTCTCCTGTGCTCAGACCCCACAAAAATCCTCCAGAGCTGTGTAAGCAGCTCTGAAGGACAGACAGCACTCCAGCATCCCTGCTTTTCCTGTGCCTTTCTATCCATTTCATTTCCCTTCCTCTTTTCTGTCATGCAGAGCAGGGAGCTTCCAGACCAGTGGAATATTGTGTTTTCCAGCACCAGGATTGGGAATATTTTCTGTAGAAGCCCTGCAGCTGCTGGGTGCCAGCCACCATTGCTGAGCACACCATGCACACCCTGACTGATTAATTCCCTGAGGCAGAGCAGGGCAGGAGAGCTGGATGTGTGAGGGTTCACAGATGGATATTTTTGTTATTTTAATTTGCTCGGTGACAGTTTTCTGAGACCGTACACCAGAAAATGTCTCTTTCTGCTACAGTTGGAAGAGTCAAAAGTGAAAACCTTTTCAATTTTTACAACCTTGCCTCTGTGGCAGGCTAAGTCATTTCTGAGACTTCCCGGGCAATTTGTCTGGGATCAGGCTATTTCCCCAAGCATCCAGAAAAATCAACATTTTTTTTTGTGTTGTTGTTCAGCAGGTTCACAAACAACAGGAGAAAAGCCACCTGGAAAACAAGTACATTGTTAATGCCAGGCAAAGAAGCTGCAAAAAAAGATAACACAAAGAGGAAAACAGTGTAGAAAAAAGTGCAATTCTCTTGGCAACAGTTATTCTCTCATCTTTACATTTGTGTCTCAGTCTTCAAAGCTCCAGTACTTTCTTTTTCATTTCACAACACCAACATTTTATTTGTGTTTCTTTTCAATCACTGGCCAATACAGTAGAACATGTCTATACATTACAACTTGTCCATATGGTTATCAAGAGGAAAGAAAAAACCTTGGGCAAATAAAGAAGGGAGATTACACCACTTCTGATAATTTCAGTTTTATTTTGATAATCACTACAAATTAGAAGAGTCTTTATAAAAGTTTAGCTTTGGAACAAGTCTTTAAACTTTAATTTCCCATTAAAATAATGAATCTGAAGTGGTCACTTGAATAAAACTTATTTTGGGCCAATACCTGAGGAGTCACCAGCCACATTGAACAGTTTGTCCCTCCCTGAAGCCCCATCTCAATTCTGTGTCACTGGTTTTACAATTTCCAGGCAAACAAATGCTGTCTTAGAGCAAAAAGGAGGCAGAGAAGCTCTGAACAGCTTGGACTGGAAGGAACCTTAAATCTCATTTAGTTCCACCCCTGCCATGGCAGGGGCACCTTCCACTGTCCCAGGCTGCTCCAAGCCCCAATGCCCAACCCGGCCTTGGACATTTCCAGGGGCAGCCCCAGCTGCTCTGGGCACCTGTGCCAGGGCCTGCCCACCCTCACAGGGAACAATTCCTTCCCAGAATCCCATCCAAACCTTCCATAACATTTTGCATCATGCAAAGCCTCCCATGGCTTTATCAGCAAACCCTTTCCTCAGTTTCACTCAGCAAGAACTTTAAGAACAAACTTAACTTTTCTAAACCAAAATAATTTCATCATTTTGTGTGGCATTAACACCCTGCTATTTCTATATGTTATCTATATTTTTCTTGTTGACATTCAACCAATTCAGAGCTAAAAATCCATCCTGCACTTTTTCAGGGGTCGTAAATCATAAAAAGGTTATATTTTATGAAAGCTGAAGCTGAGAAGTAAACAGCATATTTGTATCAAAAGAGTTTCATCTATTAAGCAGCAATGACAGGGCCCTCTGGGCCAAAATCTAGTTTTCTTACTTAAAAAGCTTAGTTCCTTTGTAGACTCCTGCAGGGACCTATAACAGTTGGAATTGGGTTTTTTATGCCTTTGAGGCCTCCAAATGAATGTTACAGTTTTCCATTATTTTCTTTCTTCTTTTGAGAGAACGAGGCTACCTGCTTATTGCCTAAAACCTACACCCTGCAATTGTTCTGTTGGAAAATCTGTCTTCCAGCCTTTCATATGCTCAGGCATTCTCAGTGCTGCCTTTCCATTTTACCCAGTGCAGGGTAAAACACACGAGCAAAGAAATGCAGCCTGCAATTGCAGGCAGCACCCGCTCAAAATTTCCTCCTTAAGCTTTTTGCATTTGCAAGATTCCCAAAATCATCTTTGAAGAGCAGAAACCTGCAAAGTGTTTATTTTATATCCTGTAAATATGCATGTTTTTATTGAGATACTCAAGTGCCAGTGGTGGAAGAGGAAAACATGAGTGCCTGGGAGCTGGAAATTCTAGTGGGGTTATTTTGTTGTTTTCTTCTCTGGGTTTTTAGCTCAGGGATGGATGCTTGGGTGTTTCTCTCCAGCACCTTGAAGGGTCTCAGGTTTTATATTTCTGTGTCCCACCTGTAAAACACCTCCCCATCACAGCTGTGGGGACAGACCAGTCCTGTGCTGGGAGTCACTAAAACACCACCAGGGCATAGCTTGGAGTGGAAAGCATTAAACACACAGAAAACAAGTCATTGTCTCCACCAGCAGGACCCAAAAACTTAAACTCCAGCCATTCCCACCTGGCCAACAGCCCCAGTTCTCACAGGGGCACCCCAGCCAGGGCTGAGTTGGGCTCAGCACCCACCATCACCCTCAGGCTGATCTGAGCTGAAATTCCCCGGAGCACTTCACGCCTTTCCACACGTGTGAGATGAAGACATCAGCCTGCATCTTCCTTCTTATTAAAATGTTGCTATTAGTCCACCTCCAGCTATTAGAAGATGATAGACCTGACCCTTTTTGAATGGTGTAATTTCCAGCCGTGAATATCTATATATTCCCCTCTGATTACATCACAAGCATGAGCTCAGAGTCAGCAAATTCACCACCTCTAGACCAGCAGAATAATCACTAACAATTAACAAAATGATATATCCAAGTCACAGTAATCTTTTTAGCCACTTTGAACATATATTTGTTCTTTTGATGTCCTGTGTGAATAGGAGTGCTTTATCTGACTGATGATGGGCTAAACAATGGTTCAGAGTTGTAATATGGAACTCAATTTGCTGTAACTATCATCTGAAAGGCCTGGACAATTTATTGAACACTGCAGATGAAAGAAAGAGGGAAAAAAATTTAAAAACTGACCACTTCTAAAATGAAGAAAATAGAGCAGTAAAGGGTATTGTAATATACTTTAATCTTCCTTAATGTAGAAAAATATGAAATGCCATTAAAGCCTCCTTTGAAATGGATGTGTCCGCATAGCTTGAGCACCAAAATCTAGTTAATGAATCTATTGTTAAAGCAAATAAACAGGAAAGCAGCAGAGAAGGAGTGATCTATGCTTTATACTGACTAATTCAGAAGATGAAAGCAGAGAAAAATTAAAGTTAAATTCATATAAATATTACAGCCAAGGAGAACAGTTGCAGGTGTTAAAAAAAAAAAAAAAAAGAGAGAGAGGAAAGGTAAAGCATGAATTTTCATTCAATTTGCAAGTCACAACCAGGAGACACTTTTTTCTATAAGAGCAAAGTCAGACAAGATGAAAGCTTTTGAAGGGGCACAATAATTAACATTTTAAAAGGTTTCAGCAATAAAATAATGATTCCACAATAACGGCAATTTAATCATTTTATTTGAGAAATTAAATTGATTGCTAGTGTTCATTTGTAAGAAGTGGCATTTACTGCATTTGCAAGAAGTTATCAAATCATGCTTCCATTTTAATAGTTGGGGGGTTTTAATATGTGCTCAACGTTCAGACAGAGGAGCCACCATCGTTTTTCTGTCTAAATGCTCGTGCCTGATGCTGCATTTTTTATGCATGTTTGAAACATGAATAAATACTGCTCATGGACATCAGGCAAGAGCAAGGATGGAGCGTGGAGGAGCTGAGACCCTCTTGGTTCCTGCAGAGTTTCCATTTCCAGAGCAAGGATTCCAGCCAGGATTCGTAGGAACATCTGGAGATGCTCACACACAGGGGCTGGCCTCACTCCCAGAGTGACACACTGGACCTGGCAGGGTGTCACTGGTGATGTCTCTTGGAAGGATGGTGAGGAGGGAGAAGATGTTTCTGCAAATTTGGAACGGCCCAGCTGAGCTCAGGACCACCACAGCATCCCAAGAGAGAGGAGATGGAGACCCAGCACTCTCGGGATCTCTCGCTGCTCAGACTGACCCCAAGATGTGTTAGAAAGTCTCTTTTCCCAGCCCAGCACTTGAAGAAGGAGTCAGAGCTCTTCAGTTCTCAGTCTCAAGGTTGTTTATTGTTCCTTATCTATAAAATTCTTTCTCCTGTCCGGCTGAGGTCCGCTCAGCAGGACAGTCAGAGGCACTCTGCCTGCCCCAGGGCAGTGTTATGTCTTTATACTAAAAACTACCTGTACAATATTTACAATTACTTTCCAATACCTATCACCTATGTTAGACAGTGAGCTTCTACTCTAAACCAATCTAAAAGTGCCAACATCACAGCAGAAGATGGAGGCCAAGAAGAAGAAGAAGGAGAAAGACTGGACATGCCCAGATTCTCCCATCTTGCTCCCTGAACCCCCATTCTAAAAGCCCCAAAAATCTATTTTTCACCCTGTGATAAATTCACTATCATTCTACTTAAACTCTTGTGGCTTGTAATTCTTCATATAAGGTTGGTAATTGTTTTTTCCAAGGGCTAAATCAAAGGCACAGGGGTCTTGGGCTCTGTGCCAGGGTCTCTGAGCCCCCTGGGCTGGGGCTCAAGTCCTCCAGGGCAGCCAGAGGAATTTCCTGGGTTCTGCCACATCACATCCTTCTCCTGCACCAGGATGGCAAGGAAAAGGATGGCTGTGCTCATGGCCAGGGAAAAATCACCTGGGCTTGGCTTTAGCAGCCTGGGGAGCACCTGGCTCTGCTTTGGATCCTGAATGGCAAAATCTGTGGTTTCCATGAGGAACACCCCAAGGGCGATGCACAAGCAAGGAGCGAGGCCCAGCCCTGCTGAGGTCAGTGGAAAGATTTGCATCAGCTCCCCTGGCTGCAGGCACACACTAATTCCATGATAAAATATAAAATTATGTACATTTCAAATATATATATATGTATGTATGTAAACACACAAAAATCTTCCAGGCAGCAAACACCAAGTATGACAGAGGGAGCAGCCCCACTTCAGCTCAGGGCCACGAGAGAACCACAGGGTCCTGTCCTAACTCCACACATCTTTTGCAATAATTAAATCATGCCACAAAGTGGGCAAATCGTATGTCATCTCAACCAGACCATCCATATAATTGTCAAAATCTAATTTAAGTGACAGATCCACTGCAGCATACGTTTTGTGTACGTCTAATGAATTTGTATTTCCAGCCCATATATTTTAACTTTCTGATCGCATCAGTTCTTTGGTGGAGTGTCCACACACCAAATAAACATCTCTGAGATAATGATAATGCACCACTCTGCTTTCCCTGTCTGCCCAGACCCGAAAGCAAGGCGAGATGAGGCTCTTGTAGCTGACAGTGGCATGTGCTCTTTTTCTCCCCCCAGCCCCCAAAATGTGCATTGTTCAAAATTGGCCTATTTCAATTTTCCTTTTAAAACTATAAGCTTTAACTCTCAGAGGTGGGAGTTGTGTAGGAAGAAGCTGCCAGGTAACAGATGTATCTGTTAAAGTTGCTGCTTGAGTGTGGACAGTAATAGGATTTCCAGAAATGAACTGCTATTTTGTGAGGCACTAACACAGAAATGTACAGTGGGAAATGAGAGCTTGAACTTTGCTTCTCCCAGAGAATTGAACCGTCTGTTTCAAAGAAGGAAGAAAAAAGGAAAGATTTGAAAACAACCCATTTTCCACTGCTTACCCTTTAATTTATATTTAATAAGAACAATTTTTTGCTTTGTTTTGGCATGTAAAAGGCCAAAATTTTATAGGATGAATTCGACCTGAATGCATCTCTATATCTATGTCTCCATCTGTATCCTCCCTCCTTCTGCCTCTGGTGAGAGCTCAGGATAATGTGGTGATGTTGTATGAACAACATTTCCTTTGATAAGGTTACACCAAGGACACTTTCTGCTCCTATCTGGCCACTGTGCCATAGCTTTATAGTTTTTAAGATGGCCAAAAAGATTTGTGCCACCTCCCATCTGAAAATAAAATAAAATAAAAAATGAAATAAATAATAAAATTATAAAAAATAAAATAAGATAAAATAAAAAATAAAATAAAATAAAATAAGATAAAATAAAATAAAATAAAATAAAATAAAATAAAATAAAATAAAATAAAATAAAGTAAAAGCCTTGGGTATTAAAGGCAACAGCTTGATGAAGGCTAAAGGTTATGTCCAGTGAGTGCCCAGAAAGGTTTTCCAGGTCAACAGAGCTGATGGTGCTGCAGAGCTCCTGACCTTGGCCAGGCCACCCAGACCTCTGGTGGCCCCTCACCTCCCCTTTAAACAAACAGGACTAATTGAAAATTCTTTTTTTTCTGCCCAGAGAGGGTTCACTCCTCCTTCACTGACTGACTTTTCGAGTCTGTCGTGGGTTCTGTGCTCTGAAAAGCTTTTAGTCTGGGAAATTGATGATTATGAGATCTTCAGTCTCCCTTTCTCTCCGTATTTTAAAAAATTGGAGGGGGCTGGTGGTGTCATTCAAGATGTAAGAGCATTAAAAAATCAAAAATACATTGCAGCGTGGTACTGCAAGAAACATTATGGTAAAAGCAGACAAAACTATTTACAGTAAAATCACACATTTGCAATCAGATCACACATGATTTCATTATGTACTCCATGGGGGTTTTCCATGAAACATGGGTTTATTTGCTACCCTGTGGTTGCTTTGGGGATCAGGTAACCCCACACTCCCCACCAAGCTCTACCCTGCAGCTGTGGGTTAAAACTGGGGGGTTTAACCCAGCTTCCAAAGCCACATTAAAGAGCTGATTAAATCCCAGCAGCATCAGCCAGGGCTGGGACTGGGTCCCTCCTTTCTTCCTTTGCTTTTCCCTGCAAAGTCCTGCCACTCTGATAAGTGACATTTCCTATGGCAGCCTTCCCATTTCACATTTAGCACCTACTCCCTGCCTGGCTGCTTGCAGCCCAGCACTTGCCTAATTTTTTTCCTGTTAGCTTTGTAATTCTCCTCTTCACCCCAATCCTGTTGCAAAATTCAATTAGGGCTGGTTAAAAACTGCAAGTGCAAGTGAGCAGCACCTGGCACGGGGGCAGGCTGCAACATCTGCTGGCACAAGCAGCAGAGCTAAAGGGCTGTTCAAAGATTTCTATTTATTTCTAGGGTTTGGGTGGTTTGACTAGTTTTTTGCAATTATCTCAACCTCTTTATAATTTTACAAAAATTAAAGAGAGACAGGTCACCAACCCTTTACTGCTCTCAAATATATATATATATATATATATATATATATGTATGTATGTATGTATGTATATATAAAATTATATCTATAATTTTATAAAATATATATAAAATTATATAAATTTATATAAATTTATATAAAATATAAAATTATAGATATAAAATTATATATAATTATATAAAATTATATCTATATAATTATATATAGATATAATATATATAAAATTATATCTATAATTTTATATATCTATATAAATATAAAATTATAGATATAATTATATATTTATAGAATAGATAAACATATTTGAGATAAGTAAATATGCAAAAATAGAAATTATCTGAAATTAATATATTTATAATTTTATATATATAGTTTATATTATATATATAATTTCTTATATTTATTATATATAATCGAATTTCTTATATAATTTGCTATAATTTTTATATATAAAAATTTTACATATAATTTTACATTATATATATATAATTTTTATATATATATGTGTGTCAAATTTCAATTTCCCATCTTGCTACACCTTGTGTGGGGATCTGAATTGGATCCCTGCTCTCAGCAGTGATAACCCCATTGAGGCTCAGAGGTGGGGTGCTCAAAACCTGGCAGAACTCTTCAAGGAGAGGGATGTGGGAGCATTCCTGGAGCAGGGGAGTTAGAGGAGCACTTTTGGCTTTCAGAAGCACTGTCTTTTAAATGAAACTGCAAGATGGTGAATAAAGTGCAGACTGAAACAAAAGCCTCAGTGATCTTTGGCAGATTACTTTGGGAAAAGTATGGCCCATTTCAGAAAAATCAAAGCAAAGAAAAACATTGACTACAATTCAGAGGCCTAATGTATTATTATGGCTTTTTATGGATTTTATATATAATTTCCTGTAAAGTTAAGAGGTTGAAGTGATCTCTTACATTCAGCTGCATTATCAGCATAACACCAAACAATTTTCTACATCTTATTATGTTCACAGTTGACATACTATTAGAGAAATGTGCAGCTGTCTTACTCTGCTATTCATTTCCTCATTACTATTTTATAAATATATGATTAACAGTTATTGCAGCTGCCTAATTCACATTTATTGCAAATGCAACCCCACAAATGAATGTTCAAAGCAAAGAGATGTGGTTTTAGACTAATTTAAATTTTACAGTTCCATTTACCCTGCTTTTTAATTTACTGTATAATGACCCTATTAGAATAAAACACATCTGGAAGTTCTTTGGGGAACATTTAATTTTCTGTGGCTTCAGTACTAACAGAACTTGTACCATAAAGGCCACAGATGCTTTGAAAACTGTACAAATTTTCACATTTTATGCCAAGATGCTGGTTAATTGTACAGATGAGACAATTACAGCAAGGCAAAAGATAAAGTTCTCTCTACCTTGAAAGCAAACTAAAGAACCTCATCCTTAGGAAACTGCCTTTTGGCCATAACCATTTTTCACCCTCATCCCTAGAACAAGAGAAATTTGAGGTGGAATAAAATGGACCCAAAATGTTCAGCCCAAACCAAAAGAGCATTTTTCAAAGCCCTGGGACTTCTGCTTAGCCCTAACACCCTTGTAAAGGAAAGGAAAATGTTCTCTCCCATGCCTTTCCCAGCTTCATTGCCAGCCCCTAAGCTTCTCATCATCACTATTAAGTGAAATAGTAAATCAATGAGACCAGAGAAGGCTTTGGAGGTCAGTGGGCAATTCCATAAACATCCCACATTTACAGGTTGTGGCAAGGATACAGATGCTGCGAGTCCCAGCCTGCCATATTAGCAGAATCATCCTGAGAATTTGAAATTGATTTGAATATTAAATACAGATCACTGCAGCAGAGCTCTTTTACAAGAAAGGATGTGAATCCATTCTCATTGATTAGTTAATTTATGTTCTACAACTAATCGAAGCACAAATCTCATTAGCCGCAGGTCAGTAGACCTGGGGAGGGGGAGAGGGGAAAATCATTTGGATAGCCCAGTTAGCTGTAAAGATATAATTATAAGCCAAACTGTTTAAAAGGCAGTGCCTTGATCAGCGTGTGCAGCTGCCAGAGAGGCTTTGTGTGGCTTCTCCCCAGCACTGAGGGTCTAAAATCTGATTTTTGGGAAGGTGGTTGCAGGCACTGAGCCCTCACAGGGAGCAGCAGCCTTGGCTTGCTCAGAGCCCAGGCAGAGCAAGCGAAGAGCAGAGTGTTTACAGAGTGGAGGCACAGCTTAAGGAGTCGTGAGCCACGTTAATTAATGAATGAATTAATTAATTAGTAGTGACCTCCTTCCCTGCTGAAGCATCTCGAACGCGCTCGGCGGCCTCAGCTCCTTTCCCTGAGCGTGCTCAGCCACCCCCAGACAGCACCAGATGTCAGCAGCACTGAAATGCAGCTGCATCAGAGGTGCCTTGTCTGATTTCTCAGGAATATTCTGCAGTGCTCCTGCACCCAGGAGCAGCAGCATTCACCTGATGTGTTTTCAGTTAAACAGCTGATAGGATTTGCAGCTCAGAGGAGTATAAATATGGAAGCACGAGTGCTAGAAACACTTCCAGCTCATTGCTGAACATTGTTTGATAAATTAGAATTTGACAGCTATACCCTAATACAAAATATTTGCTAATTAAATGAAAATTTTCCATGTGTTATGTAGGTTTTGTCCATTTAGACTCAAAGTAATGGGAGTCATTTCATGAAAAGCTCATATATTGTACTACAATTTTACCCTGAAGTCTTTAAGCAACAAAGTTTCAGAATCAAATTATTATTCCAGGCAGATCTTTCTGTATTTCCGTAGTCCCTTACATTCTGTAATTGCTTTATACTCCATTAAACGCATGAAATAATATTCTGCAGTTAGTAATAATAAAAACAATAATAATGAACCCCTTGGAGCTGCAGAGCTCTGTGCACACACAAAACCAGGAGAGACAGGGCACCAAAAGGGGGCTCATTTTTGCAGCTGAGTAAACGTGGGCAAATCCAGGTAAGAGACCTGCCCTAGGCATGGAATTTTTCACTTCCCAGTGTCAGCTCAGCACATGAACCCTTCTCCTCCTGGCAGAGGAGGCAGGAACAGTGAGCTGTGCTCATCCTGTGCAGCAATGCATCTGGAAGAAGCTGGTGATGCTCTCCAGGACACAGCTCACCCTCTGGAACGGAGCCTCCACCTCTGCAGGGCCTGGAGGAGCTGTGCCAAGGTTCTCCTTGGGATGAGGCAACTCCTACTGCTTAACCAAGAGCAATAATGTGGAGTTTTCCAAAGGAGCACCACTGCTGGAAGGTAGGAAACATAAAGAGTTCTAAACAAAGTCTCCTGTTTTGGATTGGCTTTGGGTGAGCTGTGGGTTTGGGCTTCCATGTGTTGTTTAAATCCATGCTGTTTGGTTTTATTTAAGAGACAATCTCTGTCACAGGGACCAAAGCAGCTCGTGTGCATCGCTCCTGCTCCTTCTGGTTGTTTCCCTGAGAAATATGGGAAATGGTGCTCCAGGAGCTTCAGATTTCTCCACTGAGCACCAAGCTGTGACTGCTCCTCAAAGCAGGAACAGAGATTTATTGGAGGTCAGGCTGATCCAAAACCTCTCAGGTTTAGCATCAGTCAGAGCTAGAGGCAGAGAACTCAGAGGTTCTTGTATTTTATCCTGGACAAATCCAGTGACTCATTGTGTAACCTTTGGGAAGTCACTTGACCTTTTTGGTGTCCATTAACTCACGTGAAAACTCAGTAAATGGTAGGACCTTGCTGAAAAGCAGACACTTAAAACTGAATTTTCCTGGGTAAATAAATGAGAAAAACAAGTAACAAAGAAAGGCACTGTTCAAAACTCATCCCGTGACCCCATTATTCATGGATCATTAGTGTAATAGGCCACATGGGATCCATAAAAGGCATTATTGCCTTTTATGTCATTGCGTATTTAGAGAGTGATAATCCATAGATTATTGAAACAATATAGACTCTAACAACTCCTTCCAACCTATTTTAAGAGACCTCAAGATTTCAAAAACAATAACCAATGAACATTATGTATATATCTATATATATTTGTATATTACTTATGCAGTAGCAGCAACTGCAGTGCTTTTGCAAAGAAAACTCCTTTTAATCTCTGGACTGAAAGCATCTAGTTCACATTATGGTAAGTAGTTGGCAAATGATCATTTTATTAAGTTAAAGGCACTCATTAGTGCTGCTTTGAAAAGGCTATGAACCCTGCCCCTCCCTGCAGGGAGTATTAATGCCTGAGATGGCAGAAAATACTGATAATCAAATGAAGTGCAAACAAAAAGGCTGCATCTAACGGCACATACACAGCGTTTTTCCTTTTGGTTCAAACACCATTATTCTCCATTCTGCAGCTCTCTTTTTTTCCTTTTCTGCCACAGACAGGTACTTTACTCCACGTCTCTCTCTGAAAAAGGCATTGGAAGCTACAATCTTGAAATTAGTTCTAATAATAGTTACAAAGGAACAGAACCAAAACCCATTTGAAACAGAAATGTGTTTGTACAGTAGAAGGTGCTGCCACTGTCTTGTATCTTAACATTATCTTTTTTTTTTTTTGTTGTTTTCTACATTCCACATCCTCAAAGTATTTCTGTAGGAACAGGGTCCATAAATACCAGTAAGAGCCTGCACCCAGAATATCAAGGATGTACCTAAAACAAACAAAGAGATAAAAAATCTCTTCACTCAGTGGGGAAGGGACCCACACACCTCATCCAAGGTGACAAGGGACAGCTGTCCCTGGCTTGTGTCCCTGCTTTCCACAGCCACCACCCTGCAGATCTGAAGGTGTCCTGCTCATGGGGGTGCTCCTGAATTCCTTCCAGCCCAGGTGATTGAGCTGGCAAAGACCTCAAACAACTCCAGCTCACCCAGCAGGTGAGGAACTGAGCACCTGGAGAGCTCAGCCTGGAGCACAACTCTGCCTCCAAATGCAACAACCCGGGGGATGAGCACAACTTTTTGCACCAGAGACATGCAGGGAGTCCCTTAATGGGACAGTTGTCCTAATTTAGGGCTGTCAGATGTTGTTGGGGTAATACAAAACTGCTTAGCCAGGCACTGGGACCAAGCTCTTGATCCTAATCTCTGAAAGCACGTGGTTAATGTGGCACAGAGCACAGCAGTACAGACAAGGAGGACATGAAAACCACAAAATTAGACAGATATTTGGGTAAATTTAAGCTCCTGTGGGTTTTAAATCCATAGGAGGCATCCCTGCTTGCAGCTGTGAATACCAATACCAGCATCCCTGGTGCCTGCCTCACCTTGCAGCCTTTCTCAGAAATTCTCTGCAGGAGCAAAAGGCTCCTTTATCCTCCCCAACTTCCCAGGAAGTCAGGCCTCAAATTTCCAGGGAAACAAGATCTTGTGAACCTGTCTTTGTTACTCTGAGATTAGGCTGCTATTACTAGGAAGGGAGCAAAAATATCAATATGAAAAGACCCTAATCATCCTATTTATTAAACACAGTCTCACTCTGGCAAACTTAAAAAAAAAACCCATAATATTTTCTCAAAGCACCAATTAAAGTGTTACAGACCTTTTCTGCCATTTTTTTCTCCATCACAGCTGATTAGTCACATCACTGATTGTAAACACCAGCTTTCTTTTTTTATAGCTGGGTATCTCCTTCCTCTTCTTGTCTGATTGTCTCTCAGACGCCAGAATTGAGGAATTGTGGTATTTTAATTGCTTCCATGGCAATGGTGGCCACAAATAAATTAATAAAGCTGTACCTCCGTCATGAGAGTCCAAAAATCCAAAGCCACAACTTTCTGTAGTGGGGATGGCAAACTGCAGCTTGCAAGGAAAGAAGCTAAATTCGTGATTTTTATTCAATTTTCTATTTCGCATTGCGAAATGGTTGGCTCACAATCCCTCTTTGTTCTTCTGAAAAATAAAAAAAAAAAATTAAAGAAAAAAAAAACAGAAATCAAAAATTTGAAAGGTCTCTGGTGCTCTTCAGAGGCCTTGGGCTGACCTTTACCATGGCTGCAGTGCAGGCACGTTTGACAGCACATAATGAAGTGCTAACGAGATTGAGGGACATCATGAAGGATCCTCAGACTTCCTGATGAAATCAAAAATGTGCTCTGAACTTTTATTTTAAATTCTTTGCCACTCTCTCAGCGGCTGATGCAGCTCTTTTTCTGACACCAAGTCTCCCAAGTGCCATTTGTTGAAGAAAAACCTCAATCATGACATAAACTAAATGTGATGTGATCATATTGAGTGTATTTTTTATTTGGCTCTCTGAGCTCTAGCCAATCCTGTTATAATGTGCTTTTAGGGAGGCTGGAAGAACATGTAGAAGGCCTCAAGTCTGCTTATACATAGGTCTGACCCTGGACTGGGATTAACAAGGAGAGTTCAAGTTTAATTTGCACAATCATATGGAGTAATGTCAATTTTGCTTTATCATTGCCTTTTCTTGAATAACTGTATTCTGAAAAAGAAAAAAAAAAAAAAAACAAAAACCCAGCAGTTTTTAGTCTCCAGACTGCAAATGAGCAATTTTCACAGGCACTGTCAGGGTTTAAGGCTGTGAAGTTGCACTGATATGTGCTGGCTAACAATGCAACCCCTTACATTTTAACTTAAAAAATACAGATTTATGTCAAGTAGCAACACATCCTGCACAGATTAATTTTCTTAATTTGGTCTCTAATAGCCAGAAAACTGTCTGAGCTCTCCAGAAGGCACAAGTAGCTGTATGAATATTACAGACTCTGTGTCTGGTTCATTGGGAGAATTTACTCACAGCTGCAGCACATTGAGACATCAGCTCGGATATGCAGGCGGGCAGGTTAAATGTTAATTTCCTTTCCACTGTACCATTTTCTAACCTCTGTCCATGAATCAAAGTGAGTAAAAGGTTCCTCACTTAGAGACATAAAACAAATTGAACAAATTTTGTTACTTAACTGAGGAAGGACCAGTAAGTTCATTGATTTTTTGTTTGGCTTCAGACGTCCCTTTTTAATTAGTGTGAATTTTCAAACACGATTTTTAATTTTGGTGTTCTGTCTCAGATATTCCAGCCAGGTATTTCGAAGTAGCTCAGCTCCACAAGCTCACATGGGTCTTAAAGAGAAAAATCCTGGCTTTGGTTGCAGCTGTTTGATTTGATGAAAACCAAAATCCCCTCCATCCCCTCTTCCACAAGTGTGGGAAGTCAGGAGCAGCCCCACTAAAGCCAGGCTTAGCACTGGGACTAACACAAAACAGAGTGGTTATTAGGATATGAAAAGCAGCCATTAAGTTCCCAGATCTTTTAGATGGATCATGAATCTCAGACATCAACAGCAACAAGTCTCTTAAGCTGACAATCTGCTATTTAATGAGTACAAGAAGAGAGGGAATTTAAGCTTGAGCCGAGCTGAGGCACATTTCTCTTTCTGTGGCAGCACTGACAGCATGAAAAGGAAATGTTTAATACTAATGGGGACTTTTAAATTTTTTACTTCGAGGATATTTTTGTAAGTATCTAAAAATTGTCTGAGTTTATTCCTGCTTTTGAGGGAGCAAATTTTCCACAGCAGTCTCCAAGCATCAGTATAGAGATGATACACAAATGCTGGTTTTAGGGGGACAAGCACACCTGTGATTGCAGGCTGCTGGAGCTGCTGTCCTGGAGGGTTGATCCCCTTGTCAGCAGAGCATTAATAAGATATCTGTGCCACAGGAAATATGCTTTCACTTGTGGGGCTGCTGAGTCCACCTCTGTCCTACCCATCAGTTCTTCTTTTCCTGGAAAAATGCCCTTCTTTCTCCTGGAGCTCTCATTCCCTGCCTGTGCTCAGCTGCTCTCCCAGCAGCTCACCCTGTTGGACATTCCCATCTCATGGGTGATTTGTGGTAGATTTGGATGCACCCCCCTCTAAATTCCACCTCAAGGTGTCCTGCCCTCCTTGGGCAGTGCAGACTGAGTTCAGAGATCTGGACTGCAGACATTCATGAACTTTCTGCTGCAAATTAGGGCACCTTCAGAGATGAGAATATTCAAAGCGATGGCATTCACACACCTGAATTTTCCCTGGTACACAGAGAGGGAAAGGATAAGCACAAGTACCTGCATCAAAATATTTATTCCACCATTTTGAAGCAATAATTTCATTTCATTTTGAAGCAATAATTTCTACTTATGGCACCTTTGTCCCATACACATTGGTGTAAAGGAGGGATATCCTCAGAACCTCCAAGACAACATCCCATTGCCAGGGCTCCTGTGAACGATGAGGAAAAGAGCAGCTGTTTGATGCTAACTGGGTGGAAAATGGGAGGCAAAACCAGCTTTTGAAGTAGTTGTCTCAGGAGTAAAGGTTACAACACAGGAGTAGCAGGTGTCCATCCAAAGCAGAAATGTCTGTCCCTCCCCACCTTCCCTCTCTGAGCTGAATGTTGAACACACAGAGCTGCTTTTGGTTTGCACTGAAAGCCCTTCTAGCAAACACTCTTGGGTTTCATCCCCATTTACCTGCCTAATTACCTGTGATACAGCTCCAGATTTACATGGGTATTTATATTTAGCCACTAGAAGAATAGTGTAGAACTTCTTTTCTCCCTTTAAATATTTTACTCCCCTTCCATGAAAAAAGATAGAGTGAAAACATTGAGGACATTGATTTTTTCCTTCCAAAATTAAGAAGAAATTTAAAAAACAAAAGCTAGAAAGAAAACCTTCATCTACTTTCACACAAAAGATGTTTCACTTAAATATCAAAATATCACAATGGTTATAGGGTTGGGTTTTCTTTCTTTTGCTTCCATAAAATTACTTCTGAGACGTTTCTTGTTGACATCCAGCACGACTGGAGCAAGATTATTTTATAGCTGAGGAACAGAAACATTTCCTTTTGAACCCTCCACAGTCTGGAAGGGAAATGGGGGAGCAGAGCAGTCGAATTTATTTGGGGTTTCACAGCTGCTCCTCTGTGTCCTCAGTCCTGCCCAGGAGCCAGGGGAGAGGGGACATCACAAATGATGGTGACCAAGGCTCCACCACTCTTGGTTTTCAAGCATGTGCTGAAGTCTGGGGTGGAGTAAAATATATTGCTCTGATATCCATGCATTGTACCTTTCCTCTGCTTCTGGTGTTAAATTTTAACCTAAGGCAAAAATGTAGGTTATGGCATAATTTATTAAAAAATCAATACCATATTCCCCAGTAATGGCACAAACACTCCAGCTTATAATAGCTTTACTGTAGTAGGGGATTTTTTTATCATTACTTTCCAATATGGGAACGCTTGTTCTAAGGTCAACAGACATCACATGGTCAGGGGAGATTTTTATGGGAGTGCAGCAGGAGCAGCCTGAACTGGTGCACGTGTGGGGCTGACCTCACCACGGGGTGGGATGCTGCACACACAAAAGGTGCTGCCACTGGAAAATTCCTGTAGATCCCAGTTTTCTGTCCCCATGGCCATCATAACCTGTGGTTCCTGGCTGATTTTCTGACTGCTGATCCCTGTTTTCTGTCCTTCTGGCCATCATAACACGAGGTTGCTGCATGGTTTTCTGAAGATTTCCTGCCAAGCACCTCCTCCCAACCCTTTTCTACATCCAAGCATGCCCAGCTCCCTGCCCAGCACGCACAAAGTCCTGCCTCCCCAGAAGGCAGCCCATAAAGGGTTTATTTGAAAATTAATTCCTTTCTCTCCTGGCTCTCTCATTAGTTGCTAGGTTATCTCCCCTCTATGATGTAAAACCCCAAACGGCTGCAAAGGCACTTTGTGTCTGCAGTTGGAGCGATGAAGAATGGCCTCAATGAGATTATGCTAACTTTATATAACTTATTAAAATGAATATCAAACTTTGTTTTTTGCCTCATTCAATTTTTGATGTTAATTAAGTAAGCACAAGCATAAGAAAGGAAATTGGATTTGCTACTTAAGGAACTTCCAATAAAGCCATGGATGTTAGTGAAATGAGTTTCTAATAAACATTAATAAGTGTCTCTATAACAAGCAGTGCTTGTCTTTTAAGAACATTGGATTTTTCTCACAGGATATGGACAGCAATAAAATATATTTGCAAATATGAAGATATATTACAGGCACATTTTTCACCGCAGGCCTCAGTTCCCAGCTTTCTGAGTTTGTGACCTTGGGAACAATCATGGGCCAAGAAATTCAAAAAAACATTTTAAAATTCATACAAATGTAATTTAGGAGCAGCTCTGGCGAGATGGGAACTTTAGACAAGATTTTTACGGTGAATAATGATTTTCTTTGTCCATTTCAGACAAATTTAATGTTGCTACTACATTTGACATCAATCACCCAGTCATGAGCAGCCACATCCTTGCTCAGGCTAATGACAGGAGAGGAAGGTGCAGAGCCAGGACAGTGCAGCTGTGCTCATGGAGACTCAGGGACAGCCAGAGCTTCTATTTCACCTCTCCTGCTGCAGCCAGAACAAAGCTATTAGAGCCAAGCACAAGGGGAGCATCTCCCTCACAGCTCTGCTCATTCCTCGCTCCTAAAACCAGGTGGGGTTTGAGAAATCCCTATCTGGGCAAAGGACAATTTCCAACTCGCAAAACAATGTCTGGAGCAGATTTTGTTTGCCTGCTGCCCTTGCATTTGGCAGCTGGAATGGGTGACAGGTGCACAAGGAGAAGAGTTGTGGAGCAAGATGGTGACATTTTCACATCATCTTTTGAGCATAAAATGCCACCTTTTAAATGCAGAGGCACCGTGGGGTGCTGAGGGGGCCACCCGTGGTGGTTCAAGTCATAAATCAGCAAAGACACACAGCACAAGAGCAGAGCTGGTTAAAGAAGAAATAAATGAGGTCTTTTTCAACTAAACAGAAAAATAACTTTTCCACATTGGATCTGCCAGAAAGACCAAACTCTCCTGAACCCCTGAGATTTCAGTATTTCCATGGGATGAGGAGCTGCCTTTCCATAATCTCCCATGATCTGAGCAGGGAAAAGCAGCTTTTGTGCACAACCACTGTGTGGGTCAGCTAACAGTGTGGCCAATGATCCACAATCCATTCTGCCCACAGAACAAACCTCACAGGTTTTTCCCTCCCTCACTGCTCAAACCTGCTCCTCGCAGAGCTGCACCAACGTGTTGGGTTACATCTGGCTTTATGGGTGACTCTGCCCTGCTGAAGTTTAAAATGGCAGTGCTGGAGGGGTGACTGATAAAATTCAGAGATCCTCTCCATCAGAACTTCCAGCAAAGCAAAAATTCTGGGCTGCAAGTCCCAGCCAAACAAATGCACCCCGATTTTCATTATCCATCATATTACATCAGCAGAGGTGCTCCTGGCACAGACTGGCCTCAAACTCACCAACTCCAGCCATGAATTTGTTTGCCCATAATTCATGTGATGCATCTCAGCCCACTCAAAGTAATCACTGCATCCCTTCCTGGTAATTAAAAGTGATTAATTTTCAATTATGGTAAGTATCCAATTTTTCACAGCGCAGCACTGGTCTAAGTCACCCTATCTCTAACATTCTAATTACAGACATTAAAAGTTCCTTATAATTATTGCAGAAAGATCAGTAAAATTAAAAATATGGGTTACTCGCTGCTATTATTACATTTGCTCTAATGCAGCCAAGGCTTAAATTTCTGCCTGAGCTGCCAGCCATTTCATCAATCTCTTTTTGTGACTTGTTTAGAACAACTGGTTTTATTTCACAGGCTCAGTAACTGTTCCAACAGGTCTGTTAGCGGGTTGTCACTCCACATTTTGTAAAGCTCTAATTAAGCGAAACAAGCTAAAAATCACTAATATGTGCCTTTAGCAAAGTAGCACTGTAATTATCTCATTTAACAGATAACTACTTGTATTTCATTTTTCAAAGCACAAAGAGAAAACTAGCTCTAAATGTCACTTTTCAGGCTCATTAAACTCACTAGAGAATTATCAAATTAGAGATTTCTACTACAAATATTATAATAAACTCTGTGAGTAAGCAACATGAGGATTTGGGGAAGGGACAAGTATTAGAAAATATCCTGTTTTGCAGAATAAATGCTGGTTTCATATCAAACAACTTTTTTTACAACCTTATGCAAATTTTGGTCCTCTTTAAAAGAATACAAAGCATTGAATTGTGCACTGCACACACTATATAGCATAACCTACAGAATTTTATACTCAAGTCCCAAATTCTTTTTTTTCTTTCTCAACATGATCACCTCTTTTCCCTTAAATTTCCTTTCCTGAGTTACTCTTTGGAACTGGATGGGAAGTGGGCGATAAAACAAAGTTATGCAGATGTCAGCCCGCAGCTTCAAGGGGAGATTTATTTGTCTGTGTGTCTGATGAAAGCACTAACACGGATCCAATCACCTCCCATAACCACTGCCAGCTCAACCCAAGGCATTTACATCAGAGCCCCAGGCCTGGACTGCAAAGTTTCCCTGCAATAACCAAGTCATAACCCATAACTTGTTCACTTGCACTAACAGTGTAATATTCTGGATTTCAGCAGTGTTTCCATAAAGCAGGCTGTACCCATATCTGCATTTATTTCTGTGTAGATGTATCTCTCCTTGCTGATGGCAAAACTAATGCCCACACACAATGGTTCTGGAAAGCCTGAGAGATATTTCCACACCAAAGCAGCCAAAAAACTGGAAACAGCAAAATGAACCCAGTAGGAACTGCTGTACATGGTGTGGGCTAAAACCCCAGGGGTCAGGAGCGGAGGGTACAGGTCACCCACCCCACATTCAGGACATAAATCATCCTGCTGATGGGTGAAAACCCCTCAGCCCTGCTATGAAAAACCAGTTCAGCCAAGCCATTGGGATTTTCCATCCTCTTTAACACCTTGTCCCACCCAGGAGCTTGTGCAGGCCACCAGGGCCAGCTGGATCCATCCCCTGAGCCAGCCTGGCCAGGCACAGCCCAGGAGGCTCCACCAGGGCTGCATTTGGGGCTCCACCAGGGATGCATTTGGGGCTCCACCAGGGATGCATTTGGGGCTCCACCAGGGACGCATTTGGGGCTCCACCAGGGATGCATTTGGGGCTCCACCAGGGATGCATTTGGCAGCTGTGACTGATGCCCTGGGAAATTCCTCAGCGTGCAGCTCCAGCCCTGGAAGGGAGCACACAGAAATGGAGCTGCATCCCAGGGCATTTTGTATTCTGCTGGGCTCCTCATCTTGCATTATAATATGGCTTAGAAGCCTCCTGTAAAGAAAGTTGGAGCAATAAAGCCCTGACTGATTGATTGATGCATCACCACTTTTAGGGTCCGTTGCACAAACTATTTGGATAGTGGAAGCCCATAAAGTATAATGTCTGTGCTAAAAGTGACACAATGAAGGAGATGATGCACCTGCTTCAATTTCAGCTTGGAGTCATTATTTAGAGCTGGGGGTCTAGGAGTTGCAAAATACTGCCTTTCTAGTTCCCTACTGGTTTGCCACAAGATAAATGTCTAAAACTAAGGACCCCGGGCACACAATAATAAAAACCTTTTTAGAGTCTAGACCCTTCCACTAGTTAAAGGAAACCTATTCCCATTTTTCTGTTAGGAAAAAAAAATGGGATGCAGTTTCCCAGTGGCAGAGATCAAATTTTTTATTTATATTAAAAATGCAGGATTTGGAGAAGAAAAAAAAAAAACAAAACCAAACATACAACCTTGCATGGACAAGAGCAGCGGGTTGAGGGGCAGATCTGATCTCAGCTCCTCAGCTGTGATCCCAGCACGCTACAAAAAGGAGCAAAACTGGAATCTTAGACACAAACCAGCCTGGTAAATTAGCTGGTGGTGTCATCTCCATCTGGGAAACACAATGAAGAATAACTAAACACTTCTGAAAGCTGGAACTAATTAGAGCATAGTGTTGGTACAGAATTATTGGCCTTTCCCTTTGGTGAATTCTGGCAAATGTAAAAGGCCTGAGCCACAAAAAATTCAACCCAACCCAAAAATTGCAAAATCAGTTCAAGACTGAGCCCCCAGATCAGTCCCTGCTTGCACTGGGGGTTTTACAGGTCTCAGACATCCTAGGGGGGAACACATTTCTCTCTAAACTCAATCCTATTGATAAATTTTTAAGGACAAAGCCTGCAAATTTTCCATTCCCACCTATATTAAGAGCAGTTGAGGCCATTCAGATGAGATAGCCCCAGAGAGGTTTTTTCCCCTCAAAGAGATGCTCAGCTCTTTCAGAGGTTTTGCAGCTATTTCAGTCAGAATGAATGATCCATGCATGAACACAAACCCTCACAGGCAAAACTCTCTGATAAACTGCGGGAAAATGTAATTTGTGAAATTCACTTGTGAAATTCTCCCTGGAAAATGAGGACATGGACTTTTGGAGCAAATCCAGAGGTGGCCACAGAGATGCTCAGGGGGCTGGAGCATCTCTGCTATAAAGACAGGCTGGTACAGATGGGGCTGTTCACCTGGAGAAGGCTCCAGGGAGAGCTCAGAGCCCCTGGCAGGGCCTGAAGGGGCTCCAGGAGAGCTGGAGAGGGACTGGGGACAAGGGATGGAGGGACAGGACACAGGGAATGGCTCCCACTGCCAGAGGGCAGGGATGGATGGGAGATTGGTAAAAAATTCTTCCCTGTGAGGGTGGTGAGGCACACCAAAACCTTGAAGTGCAAAGAAGGGGAAAGTTGGCACAAGACCAGGAATGGGAGTTTCATGGGTCCAGCTGATGCTGCCCTGGAGTTCAGTGGTGATTGAGGCTGGAGATGAGCCAGGAACACACCTGGAGGAACAACAGGGTCAGCCCCAGGCTCTTGCCTTCCACATCAACCATTACTGGGGCAAGCCAGGTGGGAAGAGCAGTGAGACAAAAAAGGAATGAGCTCAGACTTTGTTCACAGACCACAAATGAATTTGCCTTGAAATGATCCTTTCATTAAATCCACGTTGTCATTTCTAGCAGACAGGATTGAATCCATGGATATTGTACGTGACATGCTTTGCATTTGTAGGGAAGAGGCCTGGCTATCAAATGACCAAAAAGAGGAAAGGTTAAAGAGTGTGACTTATTGAGCAGTGACCTTCAACTGTTCTGCAGGAGATCCATTTTCCCTTAAGGAACAGAGCTAACCTTTGAACCTCAGACCTTCAGATTTACCTTCAGCCTTCTGGCTGCTCCTGACAAAGCTGCCGAGGAGCAGTCCTGGACAGATCAGATTTGCTCCACCCTTCTGACCAGTTTGGGATACATCTGGCCCTTCTCTGCCCTTTGCACCTAGATTCCATTTGCTCCACAGGGCCAACTTCCCAAGGTCAGGAATAAGCACCGTTTCTTCAGACTCCTCACAGTCATCAACCCAGATTACTTTTGATCCCCATCAAACAGGAGCCAGTTGAATTACCCCAACCCACCACCACAAGATCTCCTCTCTGTGTTTATACCATCTGCAGGGTTGCCCTACAAAGCAATGACAAATATCTTTCCAGATCAATGGCCCCTGCTTGGAAAATAAATGTCCTGGATTAGCCTTGGACATTTGGGTAGCAGTAGGGCACCATTATCCTGCAGCAATATTCTTGTCTGTTGACATTGTCTCTTCATTTTTATCTGTTGCAGACTAAACCAGCATTGATCAGAAGGAAAACCCTGTATATGATTTTCCAGCTTGGTGACACCAGAGCTGTTACTAAACAATTCACCTTCAAAGAATTTCTCTTCTACCTTCATTCCATCAAGAATGGTTCCTTTTCCAAAAGAGACCGTAACACACTGCTGCAAACTTCATATCCATCCATTTTCCCTTCTCTCTACACATTCCAGAATTTCCTCTGCATTTTCCACAGCTTGTTGGTCTTCTGTTGGGAGAAAAAAATAAATATGAGCTATGATACAATGCTGTTGACTCAAAAGTACCAAATACAATTCCTAGCCCTGGTATTTCTCTCATGATTTTCCTGATTCATACCAACCCTGACCTTCGATTTCCTTCATATTTTAAGCTTGGATCTTCCATGGAATGATCCTTCTTTTTTTTTTTTTTTTATTGTGGGCAAGTGCCCACTAAGGATCACTTGCCTGATCTTATATAAGTGAACTCATTAAGATGGGGACCTCCACCAAGATGGGGACCTTCAAAACAAACTCAGCCAAAGCACCAGTTTGATGTTTCCTGGCTCCCTTCTTGAAACAGCAGTGCCAAAAAGAAGAAGGAAAAAAAAAAATCAGCCATACCTCACAGGACCAGCATCAAGCAGAACCCATCCATAAGATGCCGTAAAAAATTTGCCATGAGTCTCAGAATCACAAAGGTCAGGATCTCTTGGCTGAGTACCATCGCCCATAGGTATGGAAAAATGTCCCACTGTTTTAAGAGTGCTACAATGCCTCCTCACAATGGAGCAGATAAAAAAGAGCACTGCAGCTTTAACTTTATATTTCTGGCTTTTGTTGGCTGAAGCGAGATCCTTGGTGTTATTTTAATGCAGCAGCAAAGAGCTGCATTTAATACATGATAGGCTCAAGATGCCTCTTTTTTTTTCCCCCCCTTTTTTTATATGTGTGCTGAATATCCAGCATGTAATTGAAAAAGGAAAAGGAGCTGCTTGTTTGCTGCCTGATCCAGGAATGATTAAAGGTAGAAGTTTTTCAGGCATTACTGACAGAAAGGGTATAGTTAAAGCTGCTTTAAAAAAGAGAGCCCTCATAAAGAGCCACTACTCAAACCGCTATTAAAAGCAGGGAGTGAAATGCAGCTTCTTCACCAATTACTGAGAGGAGTGTACACCTTAAAGCACTCTGAATTGTGTCCTCCCGGGCTGGCAGCTCCCCAGCCCAGCAGCCTGGGCCAGGCTGTGTGTGTGTGTGTGCTGGGGCTCTCAAACCAGTGCCAACCCATTCAGGGCTACATTAGTGCTGCAGGGGGGGCAGGAGGGGGCCACCACGCTGCACCAACTTCACTCCTCGCCCGTTGTTTGCGACCCATTTACAGCTGAACGGCTCTGAGCAGAGACAGCTCTAAATGACTCTCTCCATCTCTTCACCAAGCCACTTGTTTTTGTCATTTCTTTCTCTTTAAAAAAAAAAATAATAATAATAATCCAGAGGAAATAATTGATAAACCCGACGCCATCCACCTTAAAGGCAAATGCATATATCCACCTGGTTAAAATTCCTCCTCTTTCTATTTTCCATCTCCCTATATCCATTTTGCTCGGCACTGTTTAAACAATACTTCATCAAATGCAGCCCGAAGCAAATAAAAAGCACAGTAGAGTAAATAAAAAGTTAAAAAAAAAAAAAATCACAGGCTGGAGGGTAAGTACTTTTATTCCTGTACTTTCATTGCTTGGGGGAATTATTATTCCATTGCTGGTTTCAGGAGGAGGGGGGACTGGGGGGGTGAAAGGACAGCCATGTTATTCGTGAAATGGATTGCTCCTCTCACTGCTTTTCACTCCTCTGGGTTCTCAAAAGTCCAATGATTACAACAAAGTGTGGCCATCTATTCCGTCTTATTGACAAAGGTCCTTAATTACTGCTGCACCAGTAATACCTGCTATTAAATTCTGCTAAACAGAGGCTGCAAATTAGCCGTGGATCCCGGTAACCTTTTGTGTGTAATTACAGGCAGCGGGATTGACGCCGAGGCTACAGCACTGACCCGAGTCACAGCAATGGGAAACCTTTGTTTATCACCTGTGGTGGGGGCCAAAATGGGAAATTAAAAGCTCTCCATCAGTGGAAGGCCCTGGGAAGCCCAGGAAAGCAACAGGAAGGCAAAAAGCAAACTGCTCTGTATTTATAACCGACTTCTTCAATTGCTGTTTAAACTGGCGGCTCATTAACCTGGGGGGCTGCTCCAGCACGCCAGCCATGCAAAGTTTAAAGTGGCAAAAATTCAGGTTGTCTTTTTGAGGTGTTCTGTATTTCATCAAGGCCTTTAACCTGCATTTAAGAGCCCGTTCGCTGCACTTTGCTAACTCTAAATGGGTTGAGACATTGGGAAACCAAACCCAGCAACGCACAAGTGTTTTGCATTTCCTTGGCAGGAGGCAGCTGGGTGGGAAGCCCTGGTCTGCACCCAAAGGGTTTCAGTGTGAGCCCACTGGAACCATCTCTGCATGCCCAGGTCCCACCCTAGGTGGGACAGGCATCCCTGGTGTGCTCCAGGTGCCTGGGAGCACCCACTGTACCCGTAGATGCAACCTTAGTGCTACCAGACCAAGAAAGCACCACCAGAAAAGCAGTGCTGGAATTCTTGGGGTGGCATTGTCCTTTTACAGGGTTTTGGTTTTATAAACCAAGCTACTTGGAAGGGTGACATGAGCAAGTGTCTCCCACTTTTCTCTTTCTTCATCCCTAGCCTTAACACCAGACTGGTGAGCTTGTTCTACTGTTCAACAACCTCTCCAGCAAAAAATATTTCATAATATCCAATCCAGTCCTGATTCCCTGACACAGTATGAAGCAAGAACATCCTGTCCATCAGAGATGGAATCAGGCTCTCCCCTGACTGCCAGGCCCTGATCCTTGAGCCAGAGCCCAGGAGGAAAGCAGATCTGAACATCCATGAGTGGATATCAGGTGGGCATCCTTGATTTGATGCCAAGCAGAAATTGCAAAGAGCAGGACTCACGTGGTTGTGCTTCAGCATAAATAGCAGTTCCCACATAAATTTTTAGACAAACAGCTAATTAATCCTGCCTTTATAAACAATTAATTTATGAAGAAGTCTCAAGGACTCCGTTGAAAACTCTGAAATCCTCACCCCAGCAGCATTTTCACTTCTCCCAGCAGGGAGGAGCTTCTGCTTAGAGCTCCCCATTAATTCAGGTTTCTGGCCTGGGTCCTGTGGCTGACATTCACATCTTCCCTCTCTCTCTAACACCATGCAATCAAACACAGGGCTCTGAAGTTCTTTAATGCTTTATATGGGCTCATTTCTGCAAGTTACTGAACAATCAGGGTAGAGTGCACAGCACTTTGCAGTTCTGAGGCAAAGATGAGGTTCCCTAAGGAATAAATTTGATTCTATCTGGAGGCTTAGAACTAGAGCCATTCCAGCCTTGAAGTCCCAACTAAGCACTATTTTGGAGGCATTAGTGATATTAAGGGCAGGTATTTCTCAGTCTTTAAGGATGAAGAGGCAGAGCATTACAGCACCTTGTTACAGACAGAGATACAGCTCCCAGCCCTGCTCAGATGGCAGCCAAGGCCAAAGCACCCTCTGAGAGCAGAGACCTGGTCCTTCACACCTGAGCAGCCATCCTGCCCTTGCCCCACCTTTCTGTGCACTGCCAACAGCCAAAACGTGCAGGGGCACATTTATACCCTGCAGAAAATATGAGGGGGAAAAATATTCCCTCTTAAAAAATGGTAAAACCAAGCAAAAAAAAAAAAAAGTGGTCCTTGATCCAAATCTCAGGATGGATTGGGAGCATTAGACAGTTTCACCATTGTGGTAGAATCTTGCCTCCATGTACAGAAATATGTATTTTTACAGCAAGGAGAGCCCCCTGTTAAGTTAACATCTCCTAAAAGATTTTTATAATTTTTAAAAATTCCAAAGCATTGCTGACAGTTAAAGCTGTTTGTGTCATGATCACTTGAAATCCTAAAGTCTGAGCTCCTGGAGCCTTTATGAGAGGCTGTACTGACCTGTCCCTATATTCTTTAGGAAATAAACTCTCCTGGATTCAGAAAAGAGTTTGAAAATTAGATCTGGAGGCTTTAAACCCAAAAGACAAATAAAAAGAAATCATAGCTCATTAGTTTTTAGAGTAAAAAGGAGTTTTTTCCATAGATTCATTTTTGGCGAGCACTTAATATTTTATAGCATGTGAGCTTAGCAATATCAGAAATCATGTTATAGAAATGTACTTATTACATTTTTGCACAGTTTCATGTGATAATGATAATGCACAACCTGAGAATTATTACAGGAAAATGTTTTTTCAATTAACAGTGTTAAGCACTACTAAGTGATGTCATAAATCCTCTGTTCTAACTCTCCCTAAAATGTTCACTTGGCTTTAGAGTCTAATTCTGGAAAAACTCTCCATGACCTTATCCTAAGTCACTAAATAAATAATGCAGACACCAAAGAAACTGCCAGAAACTGAGGGAAGAGACCTTCTTTTTATGGCTTTTGAATATTTGCATTCTTAACAGATTTTTAAGAAGCAAATTGCATATTAGAAGATGTGCTGCAAAATAAATATGAAATAAAAAGTCCATCTCTCTTCCTTTCTGACCATTTCTTGAGACAATTCTCAAAAGAAGCCCAAATACCATTTTATCTGAAAGTCTCTATAGAGACAGAAAGTAGTTTACTGGGGTCATTTGTACTTCATTGACTTTTGGGTATAAAAATTTAACATCTGCCTTAACCTTTCTAGATTTTTCATCACAAGATGCCTCCAGACAGCAGGAGCTCTCATCCTGACCCATGTGCTGCCCCCCAAAGATTCTTCGCTCCAAGTGCTCAGACAGTCCAGGTGCAAGGTTATAGAAAACATTCAACTTTTGAACAATTTACAATAACCTCAGTGAATCACAACCAATTAGGGGTTCAGACCAGACTGCATTTTATTAAAGTTGCCTTACAGCTTGCCCTTCTCAGCCAAACATTTTTACCCTTTCATTTGGAGGGGTTCATTTGAGACACTGCAACATCTTCTGGGACCTAAAGGGAGAGACAAGAGAGCTGGAGAGGGACTTTCTGTAAGAGCATGAAGTGAAAGGAGAAGGGGCAATGGCTTTAAGCTGAAAATGGGCAGATTTAGATGGGATTTTGGGAAGAAATTGTTCCCTGGCAGGGTGGGCAGGCCCTGGCACAGGTGCCCAGAGCAGCTGGGGCTGCCCCTGGATCCCTGGCAGTGCCCAAGGCCAGGTTGGACATTGGGGCTTGGAGCAGCCTGGGATAGTGGAAGGTGTCCCTGCCATGGCAGAGGTGGCACTGGATGGCTTTTAAGGTCTTTTCCAACCCAAACCAGTCCATGATTTCATGGTTTAAGGGCATGGTCTGAAGCTGATGAAGCCCAGCTGGGAGAATCCCCTCCTTTATCAGCTGGTGATTTGAACACCCACCTCCTTTCTCAGGGGCACATCTCACCTCCAAGCAGAGCCTGCATGAGCATCCATGACTTTATTAAAGCAAATTTTAACAACAAAACCATTGCCTGATGTCTGAGTGAGGGCTGCCCACAGCAGCAGATGATGCTCCACAGAGACCTTGCAGTAGCTCCAACCCAAGCCACCTTAAGGACCTTGTGAAGGCACATTCAGCTGTCCTTATCACCATCATCTGACCTTTCCTCTCTGCAGGGGTCAGAATTTCACCCTTTGTCAATGTGTATTAGCATTTTCCAGCTGCTCTTTAAAATATTAAAACGCAATCATGAGTTTCCAGAGCGGGATGAAGGTTGAGTTCTTTTCCTTCTCACTTGAAATGCCCTGGAGTCCCAGAAGACACTGGAAATATATGTGGTACTTCACAGCTCAGATGGCCAACACAAACCTTTCTAAACTGCTTGCCTATCAAAATCATATTTGGAATTGTGCTTTGCAAGTATGTGCAAAATTTACATTACAAAAGATGCAGTGTGACATCGAGAAAGAGTTACTACAACTGTTCTCAACCACTGTAATGTGGAAAAGGGGCCTCCAAGGATTATTTTTATCGCCCTTAGGACTCCTGTTTTGAA
Source organism: Agelaius tricolor (assembly GCF_023055355.1). Lineage (NCBI taxonomy): Eukaryota > Metazoa > Chordata > Aves > Passeriformes > Icteridae > Agelaius > Agelaius tricolor. The sequence continues at coordinate 10,452,537 of NW_027269282.1, read as the reverse complement.
GTGCCTCAGCATGACAGCAGAAAACCTACAATTAAATATTGAAATCACCACAGCAGTATTTTTTAAGGAAAAAAGAACTTCTAAGAGACCTCTTTAGAAGCTGAGTGCTTCCTCGTCACATTATACATGCTAGGGAAATAATTTTAAAATAAAAAGGTAATCTAAATTTTATATTGCCCTGGATGTAATAAGCTCCTGGTGAGCAGAGTAATATCGCAGTAAAATATGAAAGTGCAATGTGCTTTTTGATTACATCAGGGCTTTCTATTTGCCACTTTAATCCTTAGAATTCAGCTGTTCCCTGTTCAGTCCTTTTACATCATCCTTAGCCAATCTGTCAAACATTTCAGACAGCCAAACCAATTTTCAGATTGTTCAGGACTTTGCCACAAGCACCGTGTGCTGTTAATAAGATTTTCATTTGGAGTGATGCCATGTCGTCCATGTTTCCTATTGTATATAAATACTGAGATTTAATGGCTCCAGGTTTTGTTTAATGTTAACATCAACAATAAAAAAAGGGAGGTTCTCAAACGCCAAGCCCCATAGTGAAATGCACTAGTGACAGCTATTTGCAAGGTTAATGTTGTGGAAAACAACATCCATCTTTGAAACAGTTTCATTAGCCCCATACAGCTGACCTCTCCACATAATGTTGTCAAATGTGACGTGCATCAGATTATTGGGAATATGGAGATCAATAAATATGCAACACCAGCGCTCAGAACGCTCCTGGCATCATAGCCCTACAAACGCCATCCAACATCCCAAAGAGAAGCTGTCATCTGTCAAATCTACAGGCAAATAGACAGGCTTAAGGGGAAAGCCATGGGTGAGGGCAAAATACATGAGCAAAGATGAATGTGGGAGTGCAAAGTCAGGGCTCTGATACATTATGGCTCCAAAGGAACGGCTCCAGATAAACACTTTAGAGCAGGACTTGCCTTATTTGTTGTGTTAAATGGAAACCCCTGCACGAGGCACCCTCCTTGTTTTGTGCACCCACTGCTTCCCTCGGTGTTGCTGTTGTCATGAAATCACAGAATTCAAAGGCTGGAAAAGCCCCCCAAGGTCACTGAGTCCAACATTCCCCAGCACTGCCAAGGCCAGCAGTGCCCCATGTCCCCAAGGGCCACATCCACAGGGCTCTCCAATCCCTCCAGGGATGGGGGCTCCACTGCTGCCCTGGGCAGCCTGTTCCAATGCCTGGCCATCCTTTCTGAGAAGAAACTTTTCCTAAATCCAATCTAAATCTCCTCTGGCTAATCTTGAGGCCGTTCCTTCTGCTCCTGTCCCTGTTCCCTGGGAGCAGAGCCTGACTCCCCCCGGCTGTCCCCTCTTGTCAGGAGCTGTGCAGAGCCACAAGGGCCCCCCTGATCCCCCTTTTCTCCAGGCTGAGCCCCTTTCCCAGCTCCCTCAGACCCTCCTGGGGCTTCAGACCCTTCCCCACCTTCTTGCCTTGTCTCCACAGTGTCCCTCCCCTCTCAGATCACCCCACTCCGTGGGACACATCCCAATGTGCTCAGTGTCCTGCCAGCCCCAGATCCAGGAGCACACCAGGAACTGTGGTCCCCAGTCCTGGCACACTCCAGGTCTGCAAACACAGCCTAAGAATGGGCTCCCAAGGACAACAAAGGCATGTTTGGATGTAGTAGCTCCCACAGAAGTCACCATGTTGTGATAATATAAAACTAAATAATGAAAAAAAATTATTATTTCCTTTTAATTTTTGAAATAAATTCTATTGACAAGTTCACTCTGGTATTAAACCAGAGTACAACTCAGCAGCAGATAGAGAAATCAATGTATGTCATATCATCAGCCCACTTTGTCTTCAGGTCTAAAGATCTGAAGATATGGAGCAGTGGCAGAATTAAAGAGAGGGCTTAGGAGCTGATTTCAAAAGAGAGGAAGAACAGGCAGTACCTTGCATCACTGAGCTCCCAGTAATTTCAACCCAAAAATGAAGGTGCAAAGATCTGTCCTACCTGGACTTTGTCTGTAAACTAAAACTATTCAGGGACTAAAAATACCTGATTGCCTTTTTTCATTTTTTTTTCTGTATATATGGATTGGTTCTTATTACCCTGTCCTGGGTAATTGGGCAGTAATGCTCAGCTCACAGCTTTGGTGGGGCTGCCACTCTGATGAAATCCTGCAACAAATCAGTGCTTGGAAACCCTCTCTGAGTGGGAGCTGAAAACTCCCCCAAAGCTCAGAGGAGGACACACCTGCAAACAGCACCTCCTGCCAAGGTATAGATGAATATTAAAGAGTTACAACGAGGGCATGCTGTCCAATTAAAGAGCCAACAGATTGGGGTTCTGGGGGATTTTTATTCCTTATGCGGTTTTTAAAAACACTGCTCATGTTGTGGAAAAAAAGGAGAACAAACAGAAAGCAGAAAGGCATTTTTGAAGTATACAGTTATAAGGTGCTTGGCTGATAATTTGCAACCTTGGTACACAACATACCTTTTAGCAAGGCTATTTATTTCTCGGGGAGAATGCTGCAGTACTTACGATAAAGGCCTCTGTTGGACCTCTTCATCAATAGCAAACCTTTAAGCACAGCACATTTCATAAATAGGAGTTCCACTAACACAGACTTCAAAAGGATAGAACCTGATAATTCAAAAATAGAGCTATATTAAGTGTTCCAACAGTCCATCCATAAAAGCAGTCTCCAAACGCCTCCTCTGTGCAGCATGACAGTCTATTAGAATAATGGCAGGGGAAAGCATAATTACAAGTAATCATTGGTTGGAAAGGAGCTAGTTGTTTTTGTAGAGTAAAATGCCTGACTGAACCTAGCAGAAAATGCAGTGCTGGTTCTAGCACTGAGGGCAGGCAGCCACAGAAAATAATCAGGGCACAAATCTGGAGTGATCAGGGTTTATTTTTTTAAACCCCTACGGATCGCTTCATATTTTCCTGGTGAATTGCACTTAATTTGCTGCCACAGTTTAAGTCCAGTTACAATATTATTGCTGCTGGTTGGGCAGTGACATCCCTCCAGCTGGAAGATCACCTTGGATTTGGAAGGTCCATGACTTAATGACTTTCTTCTCATCCATGTGAAGGTGTCCCTTCTTATGGCAGGGAGGTTGGACCAGATGAACTTTAGAGGCCCCTTCCACCCCAAACCATCCTGTAGTTCTATGATTTTAAGATAAAATCCAACCAAATCTCCACCAGCCATGATTTTTGACCCATTCCAAACCCTCCCTGCAGACCATAAAGGTGGTTCAGTAATTTGTGTGAGAAAGCTCAGGAGGGACTCGCAGCTCTTCCCCCTTTCCTCAGCAATGCAGGGCTTGGCCTTGGTCTCCAGGAGCCTGGAGGTGAAAGCAACCTGTGTTTGCAGGTAGCTGAGCTCCAGAAACTCCACCTCTGGTTGTTCCTTCTCTCTTCTGCTTTCTGAGTGCTCTGCCTTCACTCCCAGCTCCTTTGCACTGCCCAGACTCAGACATGGCCCAGTCATTGTGATCCACCAGGTGATGGATTCACTGCTGACTTGAGTAAAAGCAGCACTGTGGGGTTCAATCCCACAGATCTGTCTCTGGGATTATTTCTGGTTATCTTTGCTGGAGTTGTGCATCTGAACAACCTCTACAAGCCCCCTCTGACCTGCTCTAGGAGGCCACAGCCCAGACCATGAGGCCAAGGAACTGAAAAATTCACCTGGCATTGCATTCCTCAGCTTCCTCATCATTTTAAACCCCAGCAGTTTCCCTCACCACAAACAAGGCCAAGAATACACTTGGACCAATTAAGCAATTATAATTATACCCCCAAGTGCCAATCACTTTATTCATTCTGCCATTCCACGTGAAGGATGAGCAACTCTTTTGTATTCAGCATGTAGAAAGCACCTCTGTAGCTGGGCCTGTACCTCCCTTCTGGTGTGATAATGCTTTTAAGGTAAAAACACCTCTTTGTGAGGACAGTCCCATTGGAAATGATCTGCTTAGTCATAGCAGCTGAAAAGTTTCAATGTTCATTACATTAGCTGGTCTTAAAAATGGAATTCAAACCAATTTTAATCAATATGGAGTAATAAATAAATATTAAAGAACTATAGCACTAATGTGCAGGTAGCCTAATTAAAGTAACAGCATTTGCTGCACTCACATACCTTAATTTTCCCTACGAAATCCTTATTGAACCACTACTTTTTTAAAAAAATTGCATTTGCAATTAGAAACACTGAAGTTACATTATCGATTTTCTGCTAAAAACCTTTTTAGTAAACAAGCACAAACTACATTCATTAAATGTAAGTGCTTGGAGCTATGGTGTGAAATTCAATTCAGCCATTATCATGAATTACACTGATTATTGCTGTAATTATTTTCTCTTGGATACAACTGCATTTCTGTTCCTTGCTAGTTGTGTTGGACATATAACCATGTTCATTTTATAGCTAATAATACTCAACTGTAGTTTCAGCAATTACTATCACTTATACAAATCATTAAGTTAAGCTATGGGTAGCTAGCAAAATTTAAAAAAAAAAAGGTAGGTAAAACATCCTTTTATTTTTTACCTCTAAAGTAACTAATGGCATTAGCAACAGAGGAAAATTACCAATGTTAAATGATTTACGTTAGAAAAAGTGATCACCCGTGATACACTTTCACTGGTATTTCAGTCACAGTGAACTCTCCATTCAAAACCCAGGTAAACTATTTTTTTTTTACCACACAGGCCAATAGAATAATCCCTTTTAAAAAGTTTATCTCTTAAGGGAACAAATTTCCTTGGAGGGCCATGTACACACCGACACGTCCTAGCCAAAATTAAATATCCCAATAATTAGATCCATCAAAACAATAAATTGCAGAGATTAGTTCAAGCATGGCAACAAAAAATTGTCTTACAGTTTGAGATCCTTTCCCAAACCCAGCACTGCAATCAAGAGATTGTGTTGCCAGCAAGGGTTGTTGCACTTTTCAGCCCATCTAAATTTACCCACTTTCAGCTTAAACCCATTCCCCTTGTCCTGTCATTCCAGGCCCTTTTCCACAGTCCCTTTCCAGCTCTTTTGGAGTCCCTTCAGGCACTGGAAGGGGCTCTAAGGCCTCCCTGGAGCCGCCACTTTTCCCAGGTTGCTTTCATAGGAGACACAAGAAATTTTGACCTGGAGGTATCTTTAGCTAAGGAGGCATTTATGCAGCATGTTGGCCATATCAACATTTAGAATTTTTTTTTAAGATCTCTTCCAACCCAAGTCATTCTATGATTCTGTGATGCTTCTCTGAATGTCAAATATATGGAGGTCTCTGTACATAGGGTATTGAAAAAAAATGTTTGCTACATTTGCAAAAACGCAAAAACTTTAAAGACAACACATGCAAATTTTCTGAAGAAGTAAAAATATCACCCCGTCTCCCAAATCCAAGAAAGCAATTGGAAACCTAGAACAAAATTCAATGAAAAATTTTTAAACCACTGTGTTCTTACTCTCTGTCCCACTTTATCGCATGCTGAATTAGAAAGCACTGAATAAATAGCGAGGAAATCCTACCTGAAACACAAGCATTAAACCCACAAAAAGACAATGGATATTTCCAGACATCTTCTTCATATAGGAACCTTTCCTCTGGCCACTTTGAAACCGTGTAACTCAACCTTCAAAGCAGGGCAGATGTGTTGTGGAAGTTCTGCTTAGCTAACCATGAACACTAATTGCAGGGAGAATGATCTGCCGGGCCCGCAGGGCATGAGCTCAACCCAAGGGCACAAAAGTTTCATCGTGCTCCTGCAAACAATGGGGCAGGGTGATGCTCTGAGTGTCAGGCAGCCTCCCTGAAACGGGATACTCCCCAGCCTCAGCAGGAGTCTGGAGGAGAAAATGGAATCCCCTTGTCGAAGTAGCCTTGGAGAAGAGAGGATGAGTAAAGAGGAATTTTGTGTGTGTGTGTGTATGTGCAAACCCTTCCGTGCAGCTCTTCCATGCTGCAGAGAGCACTTTCAGCCTGGCTGCACACACACACAGCCCAGCCCAGCGCCCTGGCTCCTTGGCTGATGTAGGGATGAAGCACTCCAGGTGCTCCCCTGGATTCAGCAGGAGCTCAGCAGGGGCTCCTCACTGATCCCTCCGTGGTCAAGGGAGGTCACATCCCCACCGCGGGGCTCGGAGCTTTGGCCACAGCAGCAGAGCCCAAACCTCTGAGTGCTCCTGGAGGAATCTGAGTCACAGGTCAGGGCACTGCTGCCAACAAAACATGACTGAAGTTCCATCATGGGAACCCAGGACATCCCTCTGGCTGTCCAGGATGGCCAAGACCCCTGCCAGGGGGCTCAGAGACCCTGGCACGGAGCCCAAAACACCTGTGGGTTTGATTATGACCCATGGAGCAAATTACCAACCTTAGATGAAGATCAGCAAGCCACAAAAGTTTAAGTAGAATATTAGTGAAGTTATCACGGGGTGGGAAAGTAGATTTTTGAAGTTTTTGGTATGGGGGTTCAGGAGGCCAGATGGAGGGATCTGGGCATGTCCAGCCTTTCTCCTTCTTCTTCTTCTTGGCCTCCATCTTCTGCTGTGATGGTGGCACTTTTAGATTGGTTTAGAGTAGAAGCTCTGTCTAACACTGTCTAACATAGGTGATAGGTATTGGGAAGTAATTGTAAATATTTTACACATAATTTTTAGTATAAAGACATAACCCTGCCCTGGGACAGGCAGAGTGCCTGGAACTGTCCTGCTGGATGGACCTCAGCAGGGCAGGAGAAAATTTTTTACAGGTAAGACTCAATAAATAACCTTGAGACCCAGAACTGAAGAGCTCCAACTCATTCTTCAAGCACTGGGCTGGGAAAAGAGACTTTTAACAATCTCGGGGTTGCAGCGACCCAGAAAGGCCCCGAGATTCCATCAGAGGGCAAAAAATCCCACCTAAGATACAACCCCAGGACTCCCACGTTCCACCAGCCCACAGGGGCTGTGTCCTTGCTCCCCGTGCACGCTGCTCTCCATGAGCTTGTGAAAACTGCTGATCACTTGTTTTTAAAATTTTAAAATTTTAATAGTAATAAAATGGTTATAAAAATAGTAATATAATTAGAGTAATGATAATTTGGACAATTAGGATTAGGACAATATGAGACAATGAAAACAAAGAGTTACGGACATCCGGGTACCTTTTTCTGGGCAAAATAAGCCCAAAAAAGGACCCACGTTAACAGAGGATTAACTCTTAAAAGCAATAGCCTGTTGCATATTCATACACCTCATCCATGATGCATAAATTCCATTCAAACACAGGATTCTGTCTGGTCATCCTCAGCTTCTTCCTCTGACTCCTGACAGTGTCTTCATGGCTGAGTGAGGCAGGAAGAAGTTCATTTCTCCTGATCATGGAGCAATAAATTCTCTTTCTCTGAAAGATTCAGGTGTCCTGTGGCTGCTGTCTTGCTGCAAGTCCTTTCTTTAAAAAAGTATCTTACCTAGCATCGTTTCTATTTTAACATTTTGTTATAACCTGAAACTATATTTAACACACTACCTAAGAGAATTAATACAGCATAACTTTCTAACATAACACATATAATATTCATTTTAATATTTGCAAAAAGCCAATCATAAAATATGCATTCTTCACAAATGGATTGGGATTGGGATTGGCATTGGGGTTGGCATTGGCATTGACATTGGGGTTGGCATTGGGACTGGGGCTGCACTCCATGAGTTGATGATTGGGATTGAGATTGGGATTGGGATTGGGATTGGGATTGGGGTTGCACTCCATGAGTTGATGATTGGGATTGGGATTGGGATTGGGATTGGGATTGGGATTGGGATTGGGGTTGCACTCCATGAGTTGATGATTGGGATTGGGATGCTCAGCCCTAGAGAGGTGTTCTTGAGGAAGACAGCATTCATCTTTCCTTCTTCCAAATGACTGGGATGTGTTCAGTTCTGCCTTGAGACGAGGAAGGAGCTCAATGATCAGTTCTCTAGAGGTCCATTCATTTCTCAGAGTCAGATGGAAGAGGATTTTGAAAGGCCTGATGCTCAAGGAGGGGGTTGCTATCGCTGTTTCAAAGTCAGGTTCTTCTCCCAAGTGTTCGAAACTGCAGGATCCAAAATCCCATTTGAAACACCTGAAACACAATTTTGTAATGAGCACCACAATAACCATACTGATAGCTGCTCTGTGGTGCCTGCCAGCCAGCACAAACCAGCAATATTACCAGGAAAAAAAAGAGGTTTCTACTTTTGGATCAGGGTTGTGTAGAGAGAAGCAAAAACCATCAAAGGAACTGTGCCTGAAAATTCAGCCTGTAACTTTTCAAAAGCAGCACAAGTGTTCTCTGGACCCTGTTTCCCAACACAGATTGGGATGGGATTCCCTTTGCCCTGGCCAAACCCTGCTCCCTCTGAAAGCAAGAACAACCCATCACTGCATGTTTTTGGAAAGCAGTTATATTTTTCCCTTCCATTTGGGATGTGTGCAATGAGACTCAGGAGAAGCCAAAGCCAAATTCCCAGGCACTGACTAGGAAGTGGAGCAAACAGCCACAGAAACAAAATATCCTGCTTCCCTAAAACAATTCTTAAAATGGGGTTTGTTTTCTTTTCCTGCAAAGCTGGGGCTTGGGCAGAGAATCAGAGAGAAGCTGGGGAGGACACTGTGTGTCCCACTTCAGGAAAACCATGGAAGTTGGATTTTTTTTTTTTTTTTTTTTGTGTAGGTCTCCCAGTGATGATGCAGGCAGATTAAAGGACCAAGTCTAGCTGAAATATTTTGGTTTAGAGCTTTCCTTTGAGATAAATGGCAAAGAAGCAGCATCACGATGGCACTGCCCACCCTCAAAAGAACAGAAAACCTAATTAGAGACAGAAATGTCCTGGGATGAGCCAATCCCCCTGACAAAACCTCCAGCTGCCCGTGGCAATGATATGCATGAAGGTTAGCAAGATAACACTGTTCACTTAACCTGCTCGAGCACATCCTCACAGAACTTTGCTTTTTTATTTGTTATTAAGAAAAACTGCAGCTGAGGTTTTCCCTCTTTCCTTGCACTACTTGGATCTGCACAATTGAGGTACTTAAAATAACATTTATATGACTGCTAGCCATGGTTGATCAGTTAGAGTGGCATGGTTCAGATAAAAGTTCCAATTAGGCCTTAACTGTTTTCTTAATAGAAAGACCTGTTAGGAGCAAGAAGGATTGCCTGTTAGCAGAAGAACAGAACTTTTTCACATGGCAGATTATCAGTATTCTTTAGATTCACACATAAACAAGGCTGAAATGCAATTACGTTTTCCACAAGGACCCAAATGCTTTTAACCTTTTCAAGGTAAAAGGAGTTTAAAAAAAAAAATGTTGAAACTGCTGTTGAATTAGGTCCAGCAACCTTTTTTTTGTAAAGTTTTTGTTTCATTTTAATAATGGTTTAGTCTGGTTCACAGCCTGTGGCCTCTTCAAACCTGTTACTTTTAAAGATATAGCAGATGCTTCCTAAATGGAAAGGAAATTGTAATGATGCAAATCCCTATTCACATGATTTTCCAAATAGGTTTGAGCACTACAGGCTGTATAGGGCAGGTGGGGTAGTGTTACTGACAACCAGAAAAGGTAAACTTGAATACAAATAGACAAATCAAGCACATGTGTTCGTTTGGAAGTTTGTAGTCAGCTCCTCAATCTCCATCTGAGAAAATAAGCTATTATCAGCCCTGAGTGGCCTTCTCAGCATCAGAAAGCTCGAAATTAACTTAATTGCTGAACTGCACCTAAAATCAGCTGCTTTGAACATTACAATTTGCCTTTTAGTCTCATCAAAATTCCAAATATGTTAAAATTCTAATTTGCAAGCGTGCTAAATTAACACTTTGAAACCACAATATTTAACCTGTTGGCTAATCTGATGTCAAGTGAAAACATGTCAAACAATATGGAAATCATATACTGTACAAAAAGCCACAGCAATTCACCTAAAAATCTTTAGCTTGGGGGTGCCACGAGGAATTCTGAAGTTTGGTTCCATTACAAGCCCTATTGAGCCTTTCCTCATGCCAGTAAATAACACAGATTAATCTGGATAAAGAGAAGGAGATTTTGTTTGGGAGTTTGCTAACATTTTCTTTGCTTTAGAAACATAACTTTGCAAATCCTTGCGGTTTTACAGCAACAAGCAGATTTGCATCTGAAAGGAAATTGGCTCCAGTTGGTAACCTACCAAAAATATCTCAGAGACATGCATGCCATTTGTAGGATTGCTCAGTAAACTACCTAAAACACCCACTTCTCCCCCAATTTCTCCCCTCCCCAGTGTAATCTGACTTCCTAACAATGGGTGAGGCTTTTTTCTGGGGACACACACATGGAAAAAGGAAAAGGACAATGGAGATGGGGAAGGGTCTGGAGCCCCAGGAGAGGTTGAGGGAGCTGGGAAGGGGCTGGAGAATTCCTGATGGAGCTGGGCAGGGGCTGAGCCTGGAGCAAAGGAGGCTCAGGGGCCCTTGTGGCTCTGCACAGCTCCTGCCAGGAGGGCACAGCCCAGGGGTCGGGCTCTGCTCCAGGGCACAGGGACAGGAGCAGAGGGAACGGCCTCAAGATTAGCCAGAGGGGATTTAGGCTGGATTTAGGAAAAATTTCTTTACAGAAAGGATGTTCAAGCATTGGAACAGGCTGTCCAGGGCAGTGGTGGAGTCACCAGCCTTGGGAGAGGACAATAAACATGTGGATGTGGCCCTTGGGGACATGGGGCAGTGCTGGCCTTGGCAGTGCTGGGTTCATGGTTGGGCTCAATGGTCTCAGAAGTCCTTCCAACCCAAACAATTCTGCAAAAATGCAGGAAAAAAAATTCCCAAACATGCGCTCTGTTATAAACCATCAGTGTAAGACCTTGTCACATCCAAAAGGAATTATAAAAAATCACCAAAGCTTCTTTTACAGAGGCAGCTGTTCCTATGTGATACTAAGGGCTGTAAAGAAACAAGGCAGAAACTCAGCTCATGGCTTTTGACAAACTCATCTCCAAACCATGAAGAACTTGTTGTAAGAGGCTGTGGGAGGTGAGGAGCAAAATGTTGTCATGGCTTAGAAAGTAATTTGCATTGATGAAGTTCAGAGAAATCTCAGAGAAGTCTACTAAGGAGACAAATTGATTATACAACAGCAGTGACAGCCAATATTGACAAATGCAAGGCATGGGAAGATCAAAGTCAACAATCCCAACAGGAAATCATTCTCTGGGGGAAATATTTTTGTTTATTTCAAATTTTAATCAGTTTTCATTAAGCATCCTTAAACAGTAAGCATAGCATACACAGAATTTACCTGTTTAGAAGGAAATGAATAAAATTTCCAGCTTCATAACTTTTATTGAACTTGTATTAGCAGGAGGTACTAAAAGAAAGTATCTGTTCTGCTATAGCTTCTTGGTTGGTTTGGGTTTCTGCTTTTCCTGCAAGTTTTGGACTATTCCTTATTGCATTATGGCATTTGAACAGTGACAAGATAAATTGCTTTTAGAGTACAACACAACAGAGGACCTCTGGTTCCAAGTACTTCTAATTCGTTCCTAATGTAATGGTCCCATCAATGAATGGATCCTTCCTTAGCCTGGAAACCTCTCCAAAAAAAGAAGAGATTCCTCTTTCTCCTCTGCAAAAGTTTGCAGCAGGATGGGAGCTGCAAATCCTGGACTGAGATGATTCATGAGCAGCAGGGCTGGAGAGGCAGCAGCCCTCACCCCCCTAGGAGGGGATGCCAAGGGAGAAAATACCCCCATCAGGAAACGTGACACCCAACTAATGGTTACAAATGTGTTTTCAAGGAGAAAGAGAGGGGAAAGGGCTTTAGAAATCTTCTATTCTGCTGTCTGGGAGAGCTTTTGTTTTTTAAAGCAGCTTTTGCTAAAATCATCTCTAAAAACACCCACCCTGCTCAAGACTACTCTCAGAAATGCTGGCTAAAATAGCAGAACTCATTTCTTATGCCAAAACCAACAGCAGCCAAATAAAACACAGCAAGGATTAAATCAATTTAACACCTTCTAGGGTTTCCACCAGGTTTTCCGAGAAGAGTGTGGTTTTGTTTTCCTAAATTTGCTCAGTCTTTTTTAAATTTCACCATGTCTTCCCTGCCTGTGGATGCTGAGTGTTGGGCCCATGGCTGGGCAGGCATGAGACAACAACACAAAAACAGGGGCTGGATCCCCAGGGAGAGCAAAATTGTGTCTGGGATGGTGATGAGCCCTGTGTGTGCTGCCTTTCCACTTACAAATGACTCTTTCTTTTTTTTTTTTAATATATATATATATATAGATATATATAGATTATCTGCATATTTAATAACATGCAACTGATACATTTTATATATATTAATTTGCTGTTGCATAAACAATTACCAGTCTTTCATGTTTGCTTCTTTACTGAAAACACCTGTGGTTTTATATTAATACAAGAATAAATTCTAGGTCAAGTTAGCTCCCAGCATAGAAATTATGAAATATTATGTCCCCAGGTATTTTATATATATATATATTATATATTTTACATCTATATTTTAATATATATAATATATAATGTATAATATATAAATATAATATGTAATATATAATATATATTATATTATATGTAATATAATATATATAATATAAAATATATTTACTATATGTTATGTATTATATATTACGTATTACATATTATAATATATATTACAATATATATTATTATATAATACTTATATATAATATATTTATATTATATATAATAGAATATAAAATATAGCCTATTACACTATAATTATACTATATTATATATTATATTATATTATATTATATTATATTATATTATTTATATTATATTATATGTTACATGTAATATGTTACATATAATATATTTATATTATATTATATTATATTATATTATATTATATTATATTATATTATATTATGCCTACAGAGTTATTTGGGAGGATTTCACCTGCTGGTTTGTGACTTTCTGAAGACAGAAACAAAGAAGCAAAACTCGAGCAGGAATACAGGGAGCACTGTCTTGGAGTCCGTGGAGACGGAGCAATTGCAGCATCTCGGGGTCTGAAGCAGGAGCCAACAGCATTAATTGCTGCCTGAAGCTGCTCTGTCCATGGGGAATTGCTCCATCCTGAAGACACAGCTCATCCCTGTCCTCATCCATGTCCTCGGTCCAGAGGCACACAGGGGGACTGACTCGGATCCCACAACACAGAGCTCTGGAGGAAGAGCTGAGGGCATTAGTTGGTGACACACCCAATAACTCAGAGGCTGGGGCAGGAGAGAAGCTTTTCCTCCTTTCTTCCTAAGGATCAAACCTCCCCCTGGGGCAGAGCTCTCTGCCTGACCCAGGGTGCTCCAGGATGTGCATTCCCAATGAGATGCAAAGTGACCTCCTGGTCCTTGATTGAATGCTGCCGAGAGCCATGGGATGCTGAGCAGCACTTGGACACAATCCAAAGGTGATGAGTGTGCATTGCAGCCCTCAGAAAAATGGCCCAAGAACACAGCTCTCTCCTGCCCACCAGTAAGTAAAATACATCCCAAAGGGTTCTTTTGTTATACAGCAATCAGGGTCCCCAAATCCATTTGCTGCTGGCGGCTCATCTCATTTCCCAGCCTCTTCCACCGTGCTCACTGTGTCTGTTCAGCCCCAGCAGCTGCATCTCAGCCAAAAACCAAACCTTCTGCAGACAAGCTGGGCTTCATACATGGGAAGAAGACTCAAAAAATACCAGAGACAAGAGACAACCAAGCCTTCTGCTCCTGCCTCAAGTGAACACAATAAATCAGATACAAGCACAGCCAATCACACTTCCCTGTGCTTCTTTCCACAAATAATATTTGGATTAAACTAATTTATATAAATAGTATTATTTTCTTTCTTTCAAGTTCCTAGTTTGGATTTTGGGGAAAAAGAACATGAGGGGAGAAGGGAATTCCTGACATTTTCAACCATCGGGAACTGTCCATGGCATAGAACAACTGGACTCTGAATTCCTTAAGCTGTAAATGCATCTCATCATTGAGTAAGTGTGGGAGAAGGGGCTTGTGTGCATCTGTGTGCACGAGCACATGAACTTTGCTCTTGACTTAGTTTTAAACTGCAGGAGGAAATCTCCAGAATGGGCAACAGCCACAAGGCAATCAGACAGACTGTCTGCAGCACAACGATTTAATTTGGTGCTGTTGCCCCTTCTGAAAAATGATGTCGACAGCAGATAAGGAGACAGAGAGTTTTAGATTGTTCTATCAGGACCAGTTGCTGGTTAGGAAGCATATTTGAGGCAATTCAGGACTGCTCAGTTTTTCCCAGGGTGGTTGCTCATCATGGGGACTGTTTGGAGCTGAAGTAAAGGCTCAGAGGGTTCCCAGAGCAGGGAGAGGTGCTGTGGGTTTGCACATACGCTGTACAACAGCCCCTCTTGTACAAATTTCCCTTTTTTTGCCATTCCCTCTGCTTGCTGCTGAAGCTATTTCGTCCTGAGAGTCTGTTTATTAATTGAAAATAACAAGAGCTTTTTCATTTTTATTTTGCAAGGCAGGCAATTAAAATAATCTCGGAAAATTGCTTCCCTATTCACTTAGGCTATATAGTGCTGCAAGGCCAAACCTCAGCATTTACTGATGAACTGAGATGGGTTTAGTAGGGGAGGACCAATAGATTGACATGGCTCTGGCTCATCCTCTTCAACATCACACAGGCATGTGTTTTCCATAGGGAATGCCATCAGCCAGGGACAGGGCCACCTCAGCAGGGACCACAAGGGTGTCATGAGGTTAACACCTCTTTCATTGCTAAATAAAATAATTTTTTTTCCAATGCATAACTTATGGTGGCCATGATATTGTTTTGATGTTATTTATACATTTAGTTTTATATTCTTTATACATTCATGCTTATTCATGGTAAAGAAGCAGACTTGAGATAATCAGTGTGTAATTCTGTGTACACTGGTATATAACTGTACGAAGTGATGGATTTGGATGTGCCTGAGCCTGGCACTTAATAAAGGGCTAATCCTTGGATATTTTGTTGTTGTTGTGAATGGTAAACTTGAGGAATGAGTTCTGAGAAGCAAAGTTCCCTCAGTGATCAGCAGTTTCCCACTCACAAAACGAGAGGAATTGTGGCTCCACACACAGGTTTGCTTTCCAGGACCTCATGGCCATGGCTGGCTGAGAGTTCCTTGTCAGTGCAGCAACACTGAGACACAGAACAGCCCTTTGAGGAATATTCAACTGCAAGACATCCCCTCCCTGATTTAGAGCAGCCCTGTGTCCATCTCCCTGCCCGGAGCTGCTTCAGAGCCATTGAACCCACCCATGGAGCAGCATGTGGAGGTGACATCAGCCCCTGGTCACCACTCCTCACTCCCGGATTTAGGGCAGTGAGCACGATGCTCTCTTCACCTCCTCATCCCTGAGGTCCCTGAACAATTCCCTCCTCTGCCAAAATTCAGAGTGCTGGAGGCTGCTCCATGACTGAGCAGAGAGCAATGCCAGAATGAGGGAAGTGCAAAGGTGGCTCTCACAGACTCATGGACAAGAACGTGATTAGATCACCAGGTCTGCCTTTCTTCAGAAGGCAACAAGGAATTTCATAGGCAAAACTCTTCCTTGAGCCCAGTAATTTGTGTTTGACAAAGACTTGCAGCAGCAAACTGAAGCCACACCCCACCCAGATTTGAAGGCGGCAAGGAGATGTGGATTCTCTGACTCTTAGTGCTTCAAACCATCTGAACATCTCTGGAAAACTGGCACTGACCAAACACAATCTCAAACAGCCCGTGTTGCACCCTGTTTGACAAGAGAACCTCATTCTGCACCTTCCTCTGCAAATAACACCAGCACATCCCATGGCAAAAGCTCCCAAAAACTGGTGCAAAATCGTTGTTCCTGCCATGACCATGGAGCAGCCCAGGTGTTGGAACCCAGGAAATTCCTCTGGCTGCCCTGGAGGGCTCGAGCCCCTGCCCAGGGGGCTCAGAGACCTTGGCACAGAGCCCAAGACCCCTGTGCCTTTGATTTAGCCCTTGGAAAAAACAATTACCAACCTTATATGAAGAGTTACAAGCCACAAAAGTTTAAGTAGAATGACAGTGAATTTATCACGGGGTGAAAAATAGATTTTTGGGGTTTTTAGAATGGGGGTTGGGGGCAAGATGGAGGAATCTGGGTGTGCCCAGCCTTTCTCCTTCTTCTTCTTGGCCTCCATCTTCTGCTGTGATGTTGGCACTTTTGGATTGGTTTAGAGTAGAAGCTCACTGTCTAACACAGGTGATAGGTATTGGGAAGTAATTGTAAATATTGTACAAGTAGTTTTTAGTACAAAAAGATACCACTGCCCCTGGGGGCAGGCAGAGTGCCTGGACAGTCTTGCTGAATGGACCTCAGCAGGTCAGGAGAAAGAATTTTATAGATAAGATACAATAAACAACCTTGAGGCCAAGAAATGAAGAGCTCTGACTCCTTCTTTGACCACCAGGCTGGGAAAAGAGATTTTCTAACACATCTTGGGGTCACTGTGACCAGCTAGAGTCCTGAGATCCAGGGTCTGATCCTGAAGCTCGCAAGGTCAATGGGCTCTTTTGCCATTGCATTCAATCCGGGCAGAAATGACATTAAGATTTTTCCAGTTCAGATGTCAGCTATTAATTTGGATGATGGTTATTTGATTCCATGGAAAGTCAGTGGAATCAAGTTAAAAAGACAGAGATATATTCATATATCCTTAAACTGGGAGACACCACAAGTCACTGATAACCTAAATTAGATTGAGCTCGTGCTATCTCTAATTAGGATCTTTCACTATGAACAAGGAAAGAGGCCAAAGTGGATTAGCAAAGGAAACAGTACATGCATTGGCTCAAAACAATAACCAGAAATGTTGACTTCCATCTCAGCATGTCACGCATGAAAACAAAATGTTTCGAAAAATATTTCCCTAAGAAAAAGCTGAAAGTGTTCAGAATTAGAGAGACTTGCTAGAAATGTTGGTGACATTTATTAACTAATTAGCTAAATGACCTTTTCGTCATTTTTATACACAGTTTTCTTTCATAAATATTTCATGAATTACATGTAATTATTAGTAACATCAACTTTACTGAATTAATTACTGCCAATTCCTATTAATAAAATGCATCTTGTAATAAATAATGTTAGTTTATTACAGAGCATTGGTCTCGGAGGTATTCACATCTGTCAGTTGCCTTCTACTTCAGGCTAAAAGAAAGGTAATCAAATAACTGTAATTATTGTACTAAATATATCACCGTTTGTTTAAAATGTCAATGGGAATGGATAAAGGCATTTGTAACAATCTGAACTATGTGCAGTGCTGTAAGTGCATGTGACAGAGCCACATTTACCAGCAGGACACGGGCCCGTGTCTGGGGCTGACAGACAGAAACGTCAACAAATGGTTACTCCTCTGATTTACTCACAGGGGGTTTGCCTGCAGGCCATTGGCTTAGAGACACTAATAAAGTCACAGGGAATTTAATCTGATGGCTCCTAATTAGCCCCTGTGAAAGGAGTGCTGGACTTGGGCCAGGCCTGGCAGACAGGTCCCCACGCGCTGACCCACGCTGCCATGGCCGGTGGCTGCTGGACACGTCCTGCAGCAGAGCAACAGCCAGGCAGCTCCACTGCCCGTCCTCAGAGAGCCCAGCCCGGGCTGAGAGGGTCACCTGGAGCTGGGCTGAGCTTCCCCTCGCTCTTCTCAAAGGTGGGCCCTTCTCCTTGGGGCATGGAGCCTTCTCCTGGGGCAGGGACCCTTCTCCTGGGAGATGGACCCTGCTTCTGGGGGATGGACCCTGCTCCTTGGGGCATGGAGCCTTCTCCTGGGGCAGGGACCCTGCTTCTGGGGGATGGCCTTCTTCTGAGGGATGGACCCTCTCCTGAGGGATGGACCCTTCTCCTGAGGGATGGACCCTGCTCCTGGGGAGTGGACCCTGCTTCTGAAAGGTGGACCTTTCTCCTGGGGGATGGACCCTTCTCCTGGGGGATGGACTCTGCTCCTGGAGCCGGGACCCTTCTCCTTGGGGCATGGAGCCTTCTCCAGGGAGATGGACCCTTCTCCTGGGGCATGGACCCTGCTTCTGGGGGATGGATGCTTCTCCTGAGGGATGGACTCTGCTCCTGAGAAATGGACCCTTCTCCTGGGGAATGGACCCTTCTCCTGAGGGATGGACCCTGCTCCTGGGGAGTGGACCCTTCTTCTGGGGGATGGACCCTTCTTCTGGAGGATGGGCCTTTCTCCTGGGGGATGGACCCTTCTCCTGGGGGATGGACCCTTCTCCTGGGGCATGGACCCTCCTCCTGGAGAGCGGGCCCTTCTTCTGGAGAGTACCCCTTTCTCCAAACAGCTGCTCCCCATCTCACATCTGGCAGGCACAAAGAGCAGCCACCCTGGTCTGCCCAGCTCCACCCTGAGCCACACAGCACCTGCTGGGGGTTTGAGCCCCTTTACCACCCTTTCCTCGAGAACAGGGAATAATTCTCCGGCATTTTCTGTCCAAAACTGCCTGATGTACACATCTGAATGCCTGAATATTCATTCAGCAAGGCCAGCTCAGTGTGGTGATACCTGCCAATCTATAGGCCCTGGAATAAACCCCAAACTGCCATGATTTTGCAGGGTTTTATACTGAAGCTTCACAACAAGGTATTATCTCATTATGGTATAAAATGCAAAATCTGAGCAACTAGAATAGGCTGGGTTTCCTATTCTCCACTCCCACCTGCTTTTACTTTTTTCCTTCATCAGATAAATTCCTAGAGCTAAATAATAGGAAGACTAAGAGATGAAAATGGAAAATCCAAATGCTGGGGAAGAATAGCATTTGAAAAATAGCAAATCAGGTGCTGATAAACTCAGACTCCTGTATCAGCCTAACCTACCTTCACTCCTCTCCTGCCCACCAGGTGCATCTCAGGGCCTAATAACATAAGCCTAATAATTTTTCCTTATTTAAGTATGGAACTGAACCAGTTGTGGAGCTGATTGCTATCTCCTGCATCACACTTGGTACCTCAGAACCACCCTGCACCCCAACAGCTGTGGCAGCATCTTGGAAAGAAGCTGGAATTCCTTTGGCAGGGTTCAGGGCTGAATGTGGGTCAGCACAGCTGAGACAGGCACTCTCTCCACTAGAAGCTTTTTGTTGTTCTTGTTTTAAGAGAAAATTGCATATATTAGTCAGGCTTTGAAGTTCCTACCAGACTGAGGCAGCTGGGAGACATGAGCAGAACATTATTGTTGATTTTAAAGATGAGGGACGTGTTGACCTGCTCAGGGCTATCCAGGAGCTTTGGCTTTCAGAAACTCAGAGAAACTTAATGAGAGAGGGTTTCTGTAGCTTTCTTGATAATGGGACCACAGATTTCAACCAACTTCCAACTTCTGTTGTTGCAAAACCTTTTAATTTTAATGTCCTGCCTCTATCTAATATTGAGGAGCAGATTTTGCCCCAAAGTGACACCCTTAAAGCAGCAGGTTCCCCTCCTTAGAAGTGTTTGACAAACTTTGAGTTGCAGCAGGCTGGAGGTAACCAGTCCTGGCCAGAGAGTTTTAAATCATGTAACATGAGGGTACCAAACTTGTTCCTTTTAGCTGCCAGCCTCACCAGGGCATTATCTTAATGCTCAAATTTCATTCACTCCCTGCTCTTTGATGTAGTCTTCCTCTAGAATCATGCACTGGGTTGCAGACAGGAAAATGAGATTTTGCCACTGCATGGTAAGGAATTTTTTCAGGAGCTCCTTTAATTTCCTCACACATTGTAGGATAGTACACTGCGAAATTGAGAGGCACATTTCTGAAAGTATGAGGGAAAGAACTAGGAAGAAAATGGAGAAAATCTAGCTTAACGACTCTTTCAATTTTGAAAATTGCAATTTGACAGCAATCCTGTGGGCTGGGAAATAAACGTTCATGCCTTTGCCTCTATAGTCATTTGATTGATGTCAAATTGCTTAAGATGAAATAAAGAGTGAGATGCAGTCACATTTTTCTAGCTTCTTTCTATAGAATTGGGGTCACAGTATTTGGGATCAAAAAGTTATTTATGACATTTATTTTCTACCGCTGATTGCACTTTAGCCTCTCAAAATTTTGGTTTTATCATGAAGATGTGCCTTTATATTTAGAACTTTTGCAGCACTGTGGTTTCTTAGACAGGAAAAGTGCACTGCTGATAAAAGAGCCCACCAGTTTCCAGACTTAATCCTTTCATCACTACAGATTCAGATGCTGACCCCACCAAACCCTTCAATTAACATATTTTAAAGTATTTAAATAGTGTGATCAACTTCAAAGGGTGCAAATGCAATATGCTCACATGGGAGTAGACATCTTCATATTAATAAAGCTTCTTCCATGGCCTTCTTTTCCAAAAGTGCCATTGCCAAGATGAGCAGGGTAAATTTTCCCAGCTGGCTGCAAAAATGCCTCTTCCAAAGAGAGGAAATGAAGCCACACAAGATTTTGGTAACATCACCCTCCTTCCTCCCATTCCCTCTCCAGCCACCCCTGCTGGACAAGGAGGCTTTTCCCCTTCTACTACTGGAGTTTGATTTCAGTTTCTTTCCTCCTGCAGGGCGAGGGCACAGAACAGATGTGTCTTGCACAAACAGCTGTTATTTAACAATATTCCAAACACTGGAAATAGGGGAAACTGGTGCCTTCCTCATTTAGACCAAGAACCTGGCTTTTAGAGAGCTGAAGGTAGGGGAGATAAATCTATCCCTGGATTTCCTGCAAGAATTAGACACTTAAATGGCTTCAAGAATGGCAATTCAGCTCCTAATGCAGAGATCACCCTTATACAATTTGACTCCCAGACGGTATTCCATTCATAATTTTTACAGTATTTTGAATTTTAAAAGAAAACAAACAAACAAACCAAAAACAAATGAACAAACAAAACCAGACAAGAATCACCTCATCAGAATAACAGGAAGGAAATGACACTGACAAAATGTAGGAAACTAAGAGTAATTAAAATCACTGTTGATTTCATGTTTACTGGAGCTAAATGCTGCATTATTGTTTTTAGCTTTATGTATCCTGCAGCTTTCCATTCATTCCAATGCCCTAAATGTTGGACTGTGCAAGAAATCTATGAACATTCATCCAGAACTGAATAGAAAAAGTCCCCCAGCATTTAATATTACAACATGCATAAAAATAAATTAAATTAGTCACCAAGGAAGGGGGGAAGTGTTAGTAAAACTTTATAAAGATAATTACCTGATAGAAAGAGCACCTAACAAGACCATTCTGTACTGGATATTATCCAGGCAAAAAAATTAAACCTATATTGCTGCTTCAATACCATCTAATACTAGAAATTGGCAGAAAAACATCTATTCCATGAATAATAGCTCAACAGTCCCAAAGGACATCAATACATGAATAAGGAAAAAAAAAATCTCAAGCCTTTCCAAAATGGTGCTAATGCTCCACTGAAACTTAATTTTATAATTTACTGGCAGTCAAGATGGCAGGAAATAAAATAATTTGCTATATATTCTGCACAACAAACCCCCTGCTTTTCCTGGGAAGGGTAATTATCCCTAAAAAAAAAAAAAAAAAGAAAAAATACGACATCTCATATTAAGCTAAAGTCTCATCAAGAAGAGAAAGAGTGCCTCATTACATGTAATTACCAGGGAATTAGAAACATCATTTAACTAAATGAGCGAATAATGCTCAGGATATTGAAGAAACTTGCCTGCACTTCTGCAGAGCACTCTAAGTCCCATTACAAAAATTGCACCTCTTTAATGGAATAATTTTAGGCCTTGTCTGCCTTGCTTTAAAAATAAAGAGCCTCAGAGAGGCAGAAAGAGGCTGAAACTACCATAAACAACTGTTGAAAAGAGCTGCAGAGTAGGAGTAGTCTCTACTGGATACCATGATTTAAAATTACTCATAATCTAACATAATCATGAAAATTAAACCTAAGGACTTGGGTGGGAGGATGGGAGAGAGGGAGGGAAACTAATTACCCTTTTTAATTGTACTTACTCTAGACGACAATGTATTTATAATTATACATTCTAGATAACGGGTGAAAGATTTTAGGTTAAAGGTAAATCTTACAGGGAGGGATGAAAGGCTGCTGCATTAGAAGCTAAAAAAAAAAAATAACCATACCTGCTGGTAGATACTTGCTGTCCTGCAATGCAATTTTTTTCTAATAGTAAAGAGTTACTGGGGGAATTAATGATGGCTATGGTCATTATATGCAAATGATATAAACCACAGCCTCTGGTTTAGATTTTAAAATCTTAACTAAGTATTTCTCTGTCTGTAAAGGTGATCCTGATGCTGTAGTTACAAATAAAATCTGGAAAACCTTATTTACCACCATTTTGATGCTGTGCCAGGAAAAACAAGGTTTTCCTCACTGAGCTGAGCCAGAGGAATTGTCTCTCAGCCTTACAGCAAGGCAGTAAATTGAAATTAAATTCAACTCCCTTAGGATGAAAAGATTTTGGTCAGGGTTGGGATACTGGTCCACACCTCTCCATGAGGAACTAAAAAACTGAAGTGATGCTACGAAAAGTCCCACCAAAATGTCTTCAAGTTGATGCACAGGAAAAGCATCGCTTCTTTTTTTGGTGATTTTCTTTTAATAGAAGATCCTTGGAGAAATGAAAAATGCAGAGAAGTAAAACAAGAAACAAGGGGATACATATAATTCATCATCTGAAACATGTGTGCTTCCTCTATTAACATTTCCATCCTTCATTTCCTTCTCTCCACACAAACAAAATCCCTCACTATAGAGATTCTAGGCAAACAAGGGGATTTTTTTCTTTACAGCAACCAGTTCCACAGCAGAACAAGCTGTTAGCAAAACAAATACTGAAATAAGAGGAAGAAAAGGGCACTAGAGCCCCAAAGTGTTGAATCTGGACATCTCCACTGGATAAAGCAGGATCACAGAAAATTGATGATTTTTGCTGCTTTTGGGATCATAATCATCTCAGACTGCTCACATAGGCTTGGTTTGCAGTCAGAACTGCAAAAAAAAAAAAAAATCCATTTGTTTGGGGTTTTTTTGTTTTAGCTTGGGATTTTGATGGTGATTTAGAAGATAGTCCAGAAAATGGCTTGAAAAATGTGATGGCTCCATTCAACCCCTTGATGTGTCTGTGCCAATTAGAAGTTATACTTGAATTATTTCTGATTGTAGGAGTAGAAGATGAAATGTCAAATATTTAAACACAAATTACTAGTGAGGTGGGGAGGGAGAGTAAACAGAATTATTTGGAGACCAGTGAGATTTCCAGAATGTGGAAAAAAAAATAAGACAAGCCCTCACAAGAGGAGAGAAGAAATTGGTTAATTAGCAGCACTAAGGTCATTTAATGCTGAAACAAAGACAGGGTGGCACCATGTTCCTCTGGGGTAATGCAGCTCGTAGGAAACTCCTGCTGCTGGAAGGGGAACCAGCATCCCTGCAAGCTGCAGCAGGGAATCCTGGCACTGCCGATGGAAAATCCAGGGGTTTATCCCACACTTGGACGCTCCAAACAACAGCCCCAAGAGGTTTAACCCTGCACGAGGCTGAGGAGGATATTGTGTATCATGGCTACTTCAGCCAAAGGATTGTTCTGCCCAAGTAATTGAAGGAGGGGACTGGAGGGTCTTTAGGCTTAATTGATTTTTTTATTCCAGCTCCCTACGGAAATGAGATTGGTGCAATGAAATTGGCTGTGTCTGTCTGGCCGTCCCCTGCTCCTCTCATCCCCTAATAACTTGGGAACTCAGAGACCAATTACAAGGGGGCTTGACAGAGGAAGGAGGTCTCAGAGCTATCAAATTCCTGCATCCCTCATGAAAGCAGGCAGCCAAGCAGAGGAGACAGCCTTTAATAACGTGCCCAGGAAATCTACCTGGGAAAAGTGATTGTGCTTTAAGTCAAAACTTGATTTCTCGAGAAAGAACAACCCAAAGGCCCAACTATGCAGAAAATTCTGCAACTCATTGAATTGCTTGCTCCCTGTGTAGATAAATTCAGTTTTTTCATGGATGATCTCTAGACCAAGACAAAAAAGACAACACAATTGGAGATCAGGAAAGAAATATGACTTTATTTGCATTTTCTTCCATACTGAGTTCCAGCAGCATCAAAAAAAAAAGTATCACACCTAATATTTCCATCCTTACAAATCTCCCCTCTAACCCCATTATCTGCCTAATTAAATTTTGGGTGTATCAAATTGTTAGGCCCATCTTTTGGGAGGCTGCACGCTTCAATCACAATTACATGCTGCATATTTCATGATATATATCTTTTGCGTATAATTAGGAATAAAAAATGTAATCCCAAAAAGCTGGTTAATAATTTAAATCCTGAGGATTTGATTAAAAGCATCTGAGCATTGGAGATGACAAGGAAAGAACAGTGACTCTATTATAACCAAGGGAAAAAAATCAAAGATTTAAGCACTTTTCTTTTTCCACACCAAGGCCTAAAATCCTAAAAACAAACAGAGGAACAGAAAAATATGTCAGCCCTGATATATTCCTGCAATTTAATCTGTGGTATAGGGCTGAGAGTTCTGCACATGTTTCATTTGAAAAGTTTATCTACAAATAGTTCTTAAAATGCTCCCTTCCAAAATTTCATTAGCAGAAATTAATATTTTCTGATGGAAACAGGGCACTTACCTCACTGCTCAGGCAGCACCACCTTCCAGAGCCTGTGGGTTTGCAAGCCAAAGCCTTCACACAAAAAATCAAATAATCCCAGCACTAAAAATATAGGTGGAAGAGAAATGGCCAAGATGATCTTCTCAAAACAACTTGCAAATTCAGGATATTTATGTTTTAATACAGTCTGTGCCACCAGTTAACATCTTTAGGGATGCAGAGGAGAGCAGGGATTCTCAACAGCAAGCAAAAAATTCAAAACAGGGATTAAAGACATATTACAGCAAACTGGGACTGGGAACAGGGAGGCAATTCCCATTTACAAACACCCTGCATTTGCTTCCAGGGAAAACACACATGCAGCTTCTCCACAGCCTTGCAGCAAGCTCTGAGCATCCTGCAGATGTGCACATGCAGCACTGCAGCTCCCCAGAACACAAAGTGTCTCTGTGGGACAAGAAATCTGATTCATCAATAGGAGGCATCAGAAACCAGGGGTATGCAACATGGCAAATAACATTTATATACATATATATATATATATCTCCACTCTCTTGACTGCTGCACAAGTTACAGCTGTGCCAATTTGTTTTTAGTTCTAAAAAACAAGTTACAAATTCTCTACTTAATACTTCTCGATGGTCTTTGATTTGCAGGGCCTGAATTATAAATTTGTTTCTGCCTAGATAATATTATATAGAAACACAATGGTACATTTTATTATTTTTAAAAGTACAACATCTAATATTGCTTGCACTTTCTACTTTCTTCCTGTCACATCTCTCTCTCACTGAAGGAAAGGCAATCTTGGCATTTTACTGGAATTTCTCTTGCCATGTAGCACTACTAAATATCAACACACCAGTGTACACTGGATTAAAATTGCATTTTGAAAGATAGACTTAAATCTTTTCTAATAATTTGGTCTCATTTACCTTTCCATGGAAGCCCTGGCTGTTCTATTGACCAAAAAATTACATCACAGGACTAAAAAAGATTAACTGAAATAACTCCCCACAGTAAGCCTACAGCAGAGGCAAAAAATTAAACCAATTACATGCACTCGGAATCAAGACATCTGTTCAAGTCCTGCCTTTGCTCTGTGACAAGGAAATTCACTTCCTTATTCTGTGCCTTTGTTGACAACTGTGAAATGAGAATATTTCTCCTCTGCCCACCTTTGTCTGTCTTATCTATTTAGGGAACAAATTCTGCAGCCAGAATCCCCTCTGGCAGTGCCCCCATCCCAGCTGAGAATGAGGCAATCGGTGCCTTTGTTGCATTGTTGGGGCTGCAGAGCAGGGGTGCCTTGCAGCAAACACCAGCAGGGAAAAGCAACCCTTGCTTAGTTTAATTATCAGGAAATCTTGGGCCTAAGTGAATAAATGATTGCTTTGTTTCTACTTGAGGCTGCCTTGCTGTGTTTTTCCCAGAAGAGAATATAGTGGGTTTCTTCAAGTGGGGAACAGATTAAAACACACAACTCTGCTGAGTTGTTCAGTGCTGCTAGTGGTGAAGCTGGGTGCAAGCTGAAAGTCCTGGTAAGGCTGATGCAGCAAATAAAAGTCAGCTACTCTTGATTGACCTTCATTCAGAAATCAGAATTAACTCAGAATTAACCTAAGTTGAGAAATGCCTACAAAATGAATGCATACATTGATTTGAAGAAGTATAAACAGAGAATCAGAATATTCGGGTTGGAAGGGACATGGAAGGTCAGCTGGTTCCACCCCCTGCCACGGCAGGGACACCTTCCACTGTCCCAGGTTGCTCCAAGCCCCAATGTCCAACCTGGCCTTGGGCACTTTCAGGGATCCAGGGGCAGCCACAGCTGCTCTGGACACCCTGTGCCAGGGCCTGCCCACCCTCACAAAGAAGAATTCCTTCCCAAAATCCCACTATCCCTGCCCTCTGGCAGCTTGAAGTCATTGCCTTGCTCTGTCACTCCATGCCCTTGTCCAAAGTCCCTCTCCATGCCCCTGCCAGTCCCCTTTAGGTACTGAAGGTGCCATAAGGGCTGCAGAGCTTTCCCCCAGGCACTGCCCCCTGGCTCTGGAAGATCAGATCCCACTGCCAGGGGAAGCTGGGGAGCAGAACAACCACAAGGACAATCAGCACTGCCTCATCCTCCCTGCCCAACGAGGGCAAGATGGAACCAGTTAAAACCCCACCATTCCTGGCCACTGGTCTAACCTGTGCTTGAGAAATTCCACAGATGGAGACACCGCAGCTTTCCCAGGCCATTTATTCCTGGACTTAACCATCCCTTCACTTGAAAAGTTTTTCCTAATGTCTCCACTAATCTCTGCTGCAATTTAAGCTCATTATGCCTAGTCCCAGTGGACATGGAGAACAGTTTATTCCCTTCCACTTTGCAGGTAATCACAGGAGACTCTGAAGACCTATTACCTCCCCCATGTTGCTATCACATGTTTTAGCATTTGTGCTTTTCATGCTATAGGAAAATGTCTGATAAAGTGAAAAACTGCACATACATCCTTAGGAAGAGGTATTTCACACAGAGAGCCTTTAGCATATCAGTTATAAGAATACCTGGGCAAGTCCTGTCTTTGACTCTTCATTTCTAAATTCTACCTGTCTAAAAGCATTTGAAACAAAGAATCCTGACACTTTTCAGAGCAAATGTCACATTGCTGGAGGAGCAGAAGTTGTTGCATATTGCCTAAAAAATGACTGCCTTTGTAGTTGTGATTATACTGAACAACATAAGAGCAGCTAATGGTGTAATCACCAGAGCAATGTCTGCAGGTCCAAAGAAATGGGTTCTGCTCCACACCACTGATACCAATCCCTCATGGAGGATGGGTCATTTTGGCCAAATTTGCAAGAGAACTCAGTGGAAACACCCAGCTTTTGATGCAGCAGTGGAATTACTGCTGAGCTTGGGGACTGAGTGACTCCAACTACAGATAATCTGTCATTCTCAAGGCAGTGAAAACCACTGGGCACATACAAAAGTGTGGGGCAATTAAGATGGAGCTGGCAATACCTACACAGCTTTGTAAAGTCATCCTCAGCAGCATCACTTCAGTCTCTGCTGGGGGCTCAGAGCTCAGCTTTGACTAGTTTTGCTTGGGAAAACAGCCACCTAAAGAAGACATTTTTTTAATATTTATTATAATTGCAGCAGCACCAGCACTAAACATCCCACCTGAGATGCAGCAGAGCTCCAGACCTGCATGTGGTAAGCACACACTGATTATCCTGAAGGACTGGCCAACAGAAAGAAGTACTTCCCAGCTTGCTTTTGTGACATTCAGGGCACAGATGCCACTTGGCTTCTAATACCACAGTGTTATGAGGCTCTTGTGAGAGACAACCCTGGATATTCACTGCTGCCAGCAGTCAGTGGTGATTGATGACTCTATTACAGTGATGGCTGTGGCTCCATGTTTTCTCCACGGCCCTCAACACCAGCCAAAAAGCAGTGACTTAAGGAGCTTTTTTAGCTCTCAATTCCTCTATCAAGAGTCAGTACAGCCTTTGTTCAGCTGCTTGTTACAGAAGTCAGAAAAGGCTTGTTTCATGATTCCTCCAGCTTATGAACCTCTGCCTTGACCTGCATTTCTAGGAGAGTGCTAATAAAAGGGAGATTAATCTTGTAAAAGAAGTATCTGTATTTCAACTGCATATTGTGATATTTCCACCCAACACATGGACACACCTGTAGCCCTGACTGACCAACATTCATTTTCCCCCCTGGCTGTCTCACTGGTTTTGTTTGTTTCAAGCATTTACATAAAACACCAGCTCACCTGCAGGAATCCTCCTCTCGGTTTTAAGCCAAAAGAGAACCAGCAAGTCAAATCCATTCCCTCATACTGGGCTAACTTTGCCCACTGGAACATGCAGATCTCAGCATATTAACAGATTTTTCCCCCAGTACTTACCACTGAAAAGTTGCACAGGTGGCATCATTTTCTAGTTATATTATGGAATCCTTTGTCAACCAAAGTATTTGGAATTCCCCTAATGTCACCCTAATTCTGCTGGTTTTGCCCTATGCTCTCTAGCTCTTATTTCACTTTGCTCCCCACAGCTCTGTACGTGTAACTCCTCACTCTATTCTCTCTCCATTTCACATATTCCTTTCTCCACACCTTTTCCTTAGTCCCAGCCTAATTCTACCTTCACACATTTTTTTTTTATTTGGACACATCCTCACTTCTTTTTTCCACAAGCTTATTATTGCTTTGCTGGTCACTGTGACAGAAACCTTTAGCTCCCATGACTAGGCTCCATTTGGCCCTCTTTAGCAAAGCTAAAATTCTAAATTCTAAAATTAATAGAACACCTGAACACCAAGGAGCTATGACTTCCTAAGGTGACATCAAGAATTCAACCTCTGCCCAACACCAGCCATGTAACCCTCACTGCAAAAAAAGCCAACTAAAACTGCAAGGAACAGGGGTGGTGCACAACCACCAGAACAGAGGCTGGAGACATTGTGGTGAGGACATTATTCATATTTAACTCAGGAATATCTTCGTTTTTTCCAAACCTATCAGAACCAGTTTCTATTACCAAAGAATTCACATCTAGCTCATGACAAACTACAAAATATTCCATATACAACTCATTTAGCATGTCTACCTGGTAAGAGCTCAAGTTTGTCACATTTCTGCACACACAGAGCTGTTTCCTCTCCATCACCACCTTCTCTGCAACGATCTGGTACCATTCCTGTTGTCAGCAAGTTTGTTTTCCTACAGGTAATAAAGTGCTCCCACTGGCTACACAGGCACTGATAGAAGAGAAGAAGTTGGAAGCAAAGAATGAATCCAATCTCCAATCCAAAATACCCACAGCTCAATCACCTTCCTCAAGCCTCAGATTTTCTGTCCCTCCTTACTATTTATTCACTGTAAAAGAAATATTTAAGTACTAACACCTGATACAAGCTACCAGGAGAACAGTCTGAGTCTGCTCTGCAAACAGAATTGAGTGAGACAGTTTTTAATGGTAACACTCAAAAGAAAGAAATTCTTTTTATTTCCAAGTTCATCTCACTGGAAAAAGATTAAAGATTCAGAAATTTTTCCATCAGGAAGGTCCAGAACTCAATAACTCCTTGGTCTCAACATTTGTTTCAAAATCAGTAAAGGCTGCTACACAAAGTATTTATTTTCAAAAAATCTATAGATATTTATTGAACAAATAAGAAAGCGGTGGAATTTTTCATAATCAGATACTACAAAATATCTACATTTTTAAAAGGTTATCTACAGGATTGAAATAATTCAGCTCCAGACAGCAGATAAAGAAAATAGTTTCACTAACATTATAAGTAGGCAAGGAATGACAGATTTATACAAACTACAATAAACAAACAAACAAACATTTCTTAATTAAAAACAAGAGGAGTACAAAGATTGTTCTTCTCACTTCACTTGTTTTAGTGGAGCCTTGTTAGGAGCAGGTGAGCATCTCTTGTAGAGAAGGAGTAGCAGCAGTAGCCTAAGTGGACCTGCAATAAATAAACTCTATTTTAGGAAGAATATTTAGAGCAATCATTAGCAGGTGGAACATTCACCATCCTAGGAAAGCAGAAAGCCAGCTTTCACTTGTACCAAGACACAGAATAAAGGAGTTTAATGATGAAAAAGTGATCTTTATATAACATGGCACCATCTTGATGCACTAAGAATGCATTGTGCAGAAACACTGTGACTCAAATTAACATGCAAAGAGATCCCTATGAAGCTGCCATTAGTCTTCTGTCCTAAGTAACTTATTTTTAGAATAAACCAGAGATGACTCACACTACTGAACCACTAAAATATACCCATCATTCTTAGTGCCCTAAGGTTGGCACAAGCAACTTGTAAATGTCAGAAAAGCATATAAACCTCGTTAATGTTTTCAGAAATTCATTTAAAGATAGAAACAGGTCCAAAAAGATGCCTGTCTAAATGCATTGCAATTACGTTACAATTATTTTCCAAATACACAGATATGCTCTGTCTTTTCTCAGCTCATTACTGACTCAAACAATTTGCCCTTCTGGGATCAATTGTTTGCTAATAAATAATTGTTTACAGTCACAAAATGATATTAAGGAGTATTCTTATTAGTTTTCCTTCTACAGCCTAATAAGATTCCAAACTAGCTGATTCCCAAGAGTCTAACCTTAACCTTGCTGTGTTTAACAGCCCAGGAAATGATGAACCATCTGTTTCAGAAAATAATGGAGGGCCAAGAGGAAATATTGTTTAATTGTAGATTAACCTCCTTGTACAGCAGAATGAAGCATCTACAGAATTAGCAACTCTAACTAGCAATGAATAAAAGAACCCTGAAAGTCATTCTTACTATTAGAAAACCAACAGCAGCAAGTATTCTTTCATAAACTTTGAAAAACACAACAAAACAAACCAACTCATAAATGTATGTAACAAGTACAATCTGATTTTTTAAAAAAATAATTATCATATTTGGATTTTTCCACTTGAGGAACTCCCAGAAATAAATACTAAAATAGTTCTGGCTTTACTTTTCTAGGAGTATCAAAATTACTTTAAAACAAGTATCTCCAAGTGAGAGATGTGGAAGTTATACAGTAATAAATATCTTACCATTTTAGGTATAAAACAGCTGGTCCAAAGCAATAGACAAGTCATATAAGGGAGTGGAGGGAAAGATCTTGAGGTTTTAAACTCAAAAAATTTGATCATTTATGTATCTGTTTTCACAGCCACTTTTAATAATGGAGACAACCTGATAAGGTGTAAGACAGATTGAGTACTAGAAGAGAAAAAACCTAGCAGTGATAAAGCACAGGAATTTGAAAATAAAGCCAACTGCTCCTGTGCCTCCATCATTAAGGGCAGCACAATTCTGCACTGGGATGGCAATTTTTCTATGTAACATTGATGCCAAAGCAAGCTGAACAGGAATTTTTACCTCCATCAATCAGTTTGCCTCACTTTGACAGCAACAATGACAGAGAAGTGTGTTATCAAAGGGCTGCAGCAAACTCCAACACGCAGGAACTGAGAGAGCTTTCCCTTGATTTCACACAACCTTCCTAGAACAGAATCTAAATTCACTGCTCACTCTGACAGCTGGGTGCATACTCAGTGTGACAGATTGCCTTCATTCCAAGTTTTAAATATCCAAACACGGTAACATTTACTCCAATAAATTATTCTTGAATTCTTCACTCAATTCCTGAAGCAATGAGCTCGCAATAACTCTACAGCTTCATATAATAGCACCTATTGAAAGAGGATAAGAGTTTGACATTCTTCTCCCACTAAACAACCAGGCACAATTTTATCCATCAGCCGTCTATCAACCTACGGATATTGAAAGCTTGGGCGGAGGCGATACCATCAAACCCAGCCCTACTGTCAAGCTGCGCTATCTCCTACCATCAATAATACTATTCATGAATTTGGGAAAATTAATAAATCTTGGGGTGGAGGCCGGGAGAGCCTCGAGCGCAGGTGAAGCGGGCACTCACTTGGGCTTTGTCTCTGCGTCGGTGACCTGGCGGATGTAGATGCCGTCCTCGGGGTGCTCGATGTCGTCCATCTCGTACATGTAGGAGGAGGCGATGGCCAGCGTGGTGCCGTCGTTGCTGAAGGCCAGCGAGGCGATGCTGGTGGGGTAACGGTGGAACTGGCACAGCCTCTTCTTGTTGAAGGGGTCCCAGATGTTCACAAAGCCGTCCGAGCCGCCTGCCAGGCAGGGTTCCAAAAAGAAGTTATAATTGAGGGAAAGAATAAAACTGAAGAGGAAAAAAAAAAAGGCAACTACTCGTAATTACTTTGTCAGGAAAAACAGAGGGTTGATTCATGCGGTAAAGAGCACAATGAGCATTTCCCAAACTCCCTGTTAAAGCAGTTAACTGGAGAAAAGACTGCAATACACTTTTATCTCACAGCACTCTAAATTCTAAGGAAGTGGTAAGGCAGAAAAAAATTTCCTAAGAGACATTCTCACTGCATCATAGTTTAAAGCTGACAGTGAGATTTGTGATTACATCTGAAGCTGACAGTGAGAATTGTAATTACATCTGCATGTCATGGAGATACTTTATGAAAAATCCTTTCATTAGGATCTTTTCTCCTGAGCTTCAGCTTCTCCATGTTTTGCTGCTTTGGAATGTTGAGAATTGTTTACCCAGCATGTGAAATTGTTTTTACTTGATGACCAATGCCAGCCACCTGTGTGTCGAGGCTGTGAGCAGTCACAAGATTCCATTCCATTCTCTTCTATTCCTTGCAAGCCTTCTGATGAAATCCTTTCTTCTATTCTTTTAGACTAGTTTCAATATATCATTTTCTTTTAATATAATATATATCATAAAATAATAAATCAGCCTTCTGAAACATGGGGTCAAGATTCTCATCTCTTCCCTCATCCTGGGACTCCTGTGAACACCACCACATCTGCAGGTCCAAACACAAGCTTGTGTTTGGGGGAAAAAATATTAAGAGTTAAGAATTCTCCCTACATCAAATAATTTTAAAACCCTGCTTATGGCATGAATACAATTTAAATGCTTAAAAAGTCAGGGCAAATGAAGTAAAGGCTGATCTGTTTACAGCAAAACTAAAGGAATTGAGGCAAGTGTTACAAAGAATTGAGTATTTATTTACCTGTAGCAAACGTGTTGTGGACATTATGGAAAGAAATGGCATTAACTGGATAAATCTGCTCGATGTTGTTCTCCTTCAAACGGTGACATTTGAATGCATATTTCTTCTTCTGGATTTCTGGGCTTGGATCCAAATATTCCACAGCTACACGACCTTCAATAGAGCTTAAAACATAACCCTAACAAGAAAAAAAAAATTGGAGCTACATATTTTAGAAGTTTACAATTAGAGAAAAGACTGCAACACAATTTTATTTCATAGCCTTCTAAATTCTAGCAAAGTGGTAAGGCTTAGAAAAAAGCTTTCTAAGAGAGATTCTCATTGCATCATAGTTTAGAGCTGACAATGAGACTCGTAATTACTTCTGCAGGTCGAAAAACAAGCTTGTCTTTGGGGAAAAAAATTTCAAGAGATAAGAACACCTTGCATTTGCTCACCTATCCCCCAAGGCCTAAATATCTGAAATATGAGAGATACTCACAGGACTATTTAGTTCCAGAATTACATTACATTAAAATTAGTTCAGAGCTTTATACTAACAACTAAACACTCAAGCTGAAATAGTATTTTCAGTGAAACTTGATTACAAGTTGTGTTCACTTATCCAGTTAATTACAGTCCTGACTTGGAGCAACCTGAGATGCTTTTATTATCACTTTTGAGTTAAGTCCATAATAGATCTTTTCAGAAATAGGATTGCAATGATATCTAGCTATAACAAGGCTCTTTAAAATCCATCATACAATACAATCTGGAAGATCAGCTTGTTTTACTATAACTAGAACTGAAAATGGACAAAGCATTCATGCCAGTTCAAGAACAAGTAACTAGGTCTTGCAATTCCTGTACTATCACTCTGTACAGGGGAAAATTCCCTTACAAATTAGTTTGGCAGAGAAAGCCAATCTTCTTGCTTTCCTTGAAAAAAGAAATGCCACAGACACACCACGTTAACTTGCACAGAACAGCTGCAGGAGCACCTGAATTGTACAATTCCCCCTGGATAATGGATCCAGGGTTCTGCAGTGCATGCCACAGACTCAAGAGAGAAAAAAAAGAAAAACATATAAATGACATTCATGCAGTTTTAATCCTGCCCCTGTTCACAGACTATTCAAGAACCCTGGGTTACAATACATAAAAGCTGCTTAGGAACCACCAATTCTGGCTTTCTCTCTTCTACTGCAACTGGGGAGGGGAAGGATGGTTTTTTTTAATTACATGTCTCCTTTTTAGAAATAACCTGTTTCATGAATCACAATGCTGACAAATCTTGAGGAACAAAACAACACAATATGCTGGTAAGTCAGTAGCAAACATTGCTAAGCTGCATTAAAAGAATTAATGTACCCCAGGAAGCCTCCTCCCTCCAAAGTTTGATTACAAAACACACCCCCACTGAAAAATGAACTTGAAAATAAAGCCCCATTTTCCTGAAGAATATTGAGCAGAAATGAGAGTGCTGCCAGTGCTGCCATACCTGTTTGTTGGGGAATGCTCTGATGCAGCGGGTCTGGTATTTCAGGCTGGATTCCCTTCGCTGCTGAACGTATCCCATGTTCCTCAAATCCCACACCAGCACCCTCCGGCCTGCTGTCCCCACAATCAGCCTGTCCCCAGACACAGAGAGGGTGTAGACCTTCCAAAAGAATATTTACAGGATTTAACACTGATATCAGCCTGGAAACCCCCCTGCTCTTTGGACAGAATAAGCTGTCAGCAATGAGCACTAACACAACTGCTGACATCTGCCATGGAATGCTCAGCGACAGAATTCCCTTCAGCTTTCATTTAGAACCCAAATTTGGGATAAGCAGCAGCAATGTGCAGCTGGTTAGTGAGAACACCCTGATGTAGCATTCAAAAGCTCAAAAACTATTCCAGGCATTAAATTTACCAAAATGAATGGCAAAAGAAAAACCCATACAAAGGAACAGGAGGGGAAGTGCTGGATATTGGAATTAATCTTAGCTTGGTTTTGCATTCCCACTGTCAGTTCACAATCCTGCAGTTTAGTCCTACAAAACCACATCACACATTTTCTTCTCTGTTTTCCTCCACCTGGTAACCAAATATTTTTCTTTATAAACTGAATATTTTGGGTTGAGCTTCATGTTAATAAAATAGATTGCCAAGAGATCATTAAAAAAAACTACATTAGTTTGTGTACTTTAATAAAACAAAGTGAATTTGAAGAAAGCAATATGCTTGACATATTTAAAAAATAAGATAATGGCTTGGAATTTTAACTCTACCCAAAAACTCGGCTCAGTGGGAAATTTTGGCTTATCAGATTTCATATGAAAATATTTAGTGCATGAATTGTTGTTTCCAGCTATTGCTCGGGATGCAGTTCATCTGGTAATGTGTAAAAAAAACCCAAAAAAAAACCCAACAAAACAAAAATACAAGGAAAAGGGAAGATGTTTAGTCAAAAAAAGCCTGTGCTATGGAATGAATTCCAAGTTGTTGATACATGAGCAGATGGAATCCAGCTACCTGCAGCTGCCACTGAGCTGCTAACAAGAGCAAACTATGGCAATGAGCTTTTCCCAGTGATCAAATGCAGCCAAACACACAGGAAACAGATCCTGGGTACTGCTGAGATGAGGAATTAGAAGTGTAAGAGATCTGCTACCCTGCCACAGGGAATCAGTTTCTTTTGGCATTGCTTGGATGATTTCATTTGGTTTCATTTTGTGGTCCTCTGATGAAGCCCAAATCTGCTTGGTTCTGGTAAGACTGCACTGAAACATCACATACAAGTTTTCTCCTCATTTGCTACAAACACATTTTCAAAAAGTTAATTTCTAATAAAAAGCTAAGCAGACAGGTGTGTATGTATACATACAGATAAAAAAGCTTTCTTTAACCAATCCTCATCCACCCAGCATACTTTCTTCTCTAAAACATGATTATTGAACTCTTTGAGACTGAGATTTTAAGATGGGAAAAGTCTTAAATATTCACACAGGAGTTGCCCAAAATTTCTGATGATCCCAATTACTCCTAAAAAAGGTAAGAAAACTTTGAGCCAACAGTAGTCACACATTTTAACAGGATAGATTTTTGTTATTGATGTAAAAATCGGTCCAGAAATATTCATAAACACTATATAAAATATGTTTGTGTACATATAGGGAAACAAAGGCATAAAGAACATCAAATATCTTAAATCTTCTTCACAAACTGATGTCACACCTGTACAGTGAGTGTTCTTTCTCCACCACACAGCCATAAATCAAATGAAACTGTTGTCATGCAGTGGAGTAGGTGTACACATTCATCAAAGGCAGCATTAAAAAAATGACATAATGAACCTTGCTGAACCAATAAGCAGCTTGATTCACTGTGCCTGTCCATTATATGATATTCTGTCAGCAATTTATCACAGTTCTTTACATGCTACATACATCTATAAATCAAAACTAGAAATAATGCAATTACTTTATTCTGCACAAAGGTCTGGCCAGAAGTAGATCCAGCTCTGCTGGAACAAAAGTAAGAGCTATTTAGGGGCAAAGGGAAGGTAATGATGGCTCATCATTAGGACTTGACAATAGGATGTCACAGAGCTAAATGAAATTTTTAAAAGGTACAGGTAAAAAAAAAAAAATCATATGTAAAATTATCCAGCAAGCCAACCTGTGTTTAGGAGTCTGTGAAAAAAAAACCATGAATTTCTGTTAATTGTTTCAGTGACACTGCTGTAAGCAGCAGGGAACTTAACACATCATATGGCCATTAGAAAAAGCTGAAAACATCATTCCATTTTATCTTATTTCTCTGAGTCTCCCATTATCTCAGAGGATTTCAGCTTTAGGGGAATATCCAAATTTACTAGACATTAATACAAAACAGGAAAATCACAAAACAAGCAATTCTGTTCAATTTTTTGAACACTAGTAAAAATCAAAAATATTATTTCAGGCAACATAAAAGATCTCCTACAGAGATATTTTTTCTGTGCACATTCCAAAACAAGCAGACCTTAGGACTGCCAGGGTCTGATATACTTAAAATCTTAACATTTAAGGAAATCAACTGTGCATTTTACAATGAAGCCAAGATGCTTGGTTTTCCTTCAAATTTATTTTCAATTTTAAGGAAGTGGTCCAGCACAAGCACCAAGAATTGAGGAACACTGAGGAAAGCTCAAAGCCCTCACCAAAAATAGCAATATATTCTGAATACCAATCGTGTAAAATGCTACACTTCCACCCAGTTTAAAAAACATTAAATATAACTTCACAAATTCAGCTCAAAGCTTCACAAATTCAGCTCACAGCTCCACAAATTCAGCTCACAGCTCCACAAATTCAGCCCAAGGCAGTGTCCTTGTGGTGTTCCAGTCCCAGGGTGCATTATTTAACACCTGGGGTGCAGCACTCACCTTTTCAGGCTGGGAGAAGGTTCCTGCATTGCAGGGAGTTCTGGGATCCCAGAGTTTGACAGTTTGATCCCAGCTGCCAGTCACCATGACATTCACTTCTGGGCAATACTCCACACACCTGATAGGAGCATCGTGGGCACCAACAAGGTTTTCTGTAAGAAAACACAATATTTTGCAATTTCACTGTTTACTACAAACAGAATGTGTGAAACAAAGAATAAAAAAAGAACACAATTGCAGCACAAGCATTTCCTGACATTCTACAGGTGCATTTCTATGCCAGAAGTCCCTGCAAGAATAGTTCAGCCTTCAGAAGCATAACTTTTGCAAAGATCAGCATTGTTACATTTAAATTTATGTCTCTTGAGCTTAGGATTAAAGAATTTTAGGCAGTCACTGAGATCTTTACAGGTATAAGGCATCAACTGGTATCACACTGACAAACACACTAACACAGAAAGCAGCTTAAGCTTGTGTGCATCAATAATATGACAAAAGAAAGCAATGATTATTACACCTTAATAAAAATATTAAAACACTTGGAGGAAGTCAGGCATGGCAGAATTATTTGAGTTTTTCAGTACCATTACTGCACACACTGATTTGTGAAGCCCTGGCTATTGGCAGGTGCTGGTGACTGGCTGAAATCTGCTTTTCTCTTTAACACACTAAAAACACACAAAAAAGTGAGACAAACCAGTTCCATATTTTGCACCAACGAGGCAATGGAACTGATACTTTCAAGCAGTGTTTTCTTAGAAAAAAACTGTAATACAAGGCCATGCTTGACAAAAGCAAAAGCTCCATATATCCTCTGCCATGAAAGATCATTCTAAATACACCCTAACTACAAACCTCTGAAAAACAACATGCTCAGCTTTAGTTCAGCTTGGCTACTTCCCCCTAACTGAGCCTCTGTAGCCTATGGCAGGGCAGGATTATCATCAGAAAACCAATTCAAGGCACCCTGCAAGCAGCACCAAACCTTCTGGCAATGCCAAATTCTTCCAGGTTTTTAGGTGGTCCTGATTAGGGTCACTGGTTATTCTGCAGATACTTCAATATCCCCCAGCTAAAGAACCTGAAGAATACTCTGTGCATGTAAGTACATAAATCTGAAGCTCAGTTGCTGACAGCATTTAGAATTCAATCTGCTCACCTTGGTCCGTGTTTAAGTCGTGCATTTTCAGTTGCTGATCCAGCCCCCCACTCCAGGCATGGGTAGGATCCTATAAAGCAATAAAATTTACCTTATTAAGTTTCCAGGGCTGCTCTGCCTGGACACTCATAGGACACAGGACTTACTTTCAAGAGTTTTGGGAAGATAGGAATTAAGACACAAATGTTAAGGTGTGACCCAGATGTAAACAGACTGAAGCTTTACAAAATGTTTAGGTGCTTTGAGTGATAGAAATTTCTTTAGTTTAGAAGTAAAACGAAAATAAATTTTAAAAAGGCAGATTCAGGCTAGACCAAATAATTTCCATTTCTTCCTATTTTAAATGACTGCCAACCTAAGTCCCCTCTAGGTGCAGGATAATGCTAAAACTGATTTAGAAGGGAGATACCATTGGAGAACCTGAGTGTTGATCCACAGGACAGCATCAGCCACGTGACAAAACATTCAGTGAAAAAAAGCACAAGTAGACCCCCTCTTTAATTTCAGGGACTGACAATTTCTCATACTCTGGGCACTCTAGAGCTGTAAACTAATAATTTAAAAAGCCCTCCCACACTTACATAAAAAGCACAGTCCAGGACAGCTCCTGAATGCTGATATTTGAGTCTCATGGTGTTGGCAGGGACATCATAGAGCCGCACAGTTGTGTCCCAGGATGAAACCAGCAGGAACTGAGATGTGTTTGGACTAAACTTCACTGATGAAATGCCATCATCTGGAGTTTGGTTGAGCTTGAACTCGTTTGATCCTGTCATCTGCAGACAATAAGGCACAGATGCAATTTTAATGACGACAAGAACACAGGCCTAGCAAGGGAACAAGAGTGAGCCCTCTGAAAGGCAGCCCAAAGCAGACCTGAAAACTTCACTGGATTTTACACAGAACAGGTTCAGAACACCCAAATTTCTCCAAACTCTAAAATTCAAGATGCCAATCCCTGTCCAAAACCTCAATAAATGCCTTTCTCTACAGAGAACTTCTAAATGTCAAATGCCACACGAATGAACAACACAAAAATATTATGATCATTATTATAATCTATAAGATTAGATATTGTTACTTATAAAAGCATTTCCCTCACTCTGCTGAGTGTGTGGCTGTGATTTTTGAAGTAAATATTTATATAAGTTATTGTGAACATCAAGAAGATACTTTAAAGAACATGTATTAGCAGAAAGAAAGTGGATTTGAAAACTCCCAAAAGTGTTGGTTTGCTCCTGGATTGGTATGACTGCCACACATTCCCAAGAATTGCAACTGCATCATCTTTTATGTAGCTTTGGGCACTGTGCAACTTTCAGACCTTTAGGTTTCCACAAGTGCTGTGAAATATGTGCAAGAAAAAGCTTTAAGATTGGTTTCTAAGAGAGAAGGAAAAACAAAGAGCAGGTAAAGAAAGGAAAGTTTTTGTTTTGTGAAGTTCTGAAACATGGAGTGACCACAGAACTGGGATGTGACCAGGAAAAAACATCAACAATTCAAAGAGCAGTGACTCTAAAGGCAAATGCAGCACTCCCAATCCAGGACCAGTTTGTTGAAAACTTCCAAGGACAGCAGAAGTTACAAACTGCAAATTTCAGCAGGAAAACAGTTCAGGCCTTACAAACACTCTGAAAGAAAAAAGTGCTGGTTACACATCCACAAAACAACCAACAAAACAACCACAGCCTCTTTTCAAGGTTTCTCAAGGCCTTCTCAGCACATTTACCTTCTGCTAAAGGGGCAGAGCAGTGAATTAACTCAGATTTTCTGTAACACTGTTACAGAATTTGTATGTACAACTGCAAAGGTAAGAACAAAAATCAGGAATAAATCACCTCTGAGAATAAATCAAGAGACAAGGAGCAGATGAACCAAGGGCAAGGTGCAAATTTAGGGCACAGTGGTTCCAGTTCAGTGCTTGTCAGCAGCTAAACAATCATCAGGTTGTGAAAGTGAGGAACACACATTCCTACACTGGAGAGATTTCCTGAGTGGGAGCTTTGCTCTCTAAGACACCCTTCAAAAAAACACAAAAAACCACCCACTGTGTAAAAATAAAGTGCTATTTCTGCTACTGAAGCATGAAGTGAAAGGGAAAAAAAAACCTTTTAATAGTAGAGAAGCTTCTTTCTGAGCCCCTTTTTTAGCCCTGCTTTGGGAACACTTGGAAAAAGAGAGGCTTGAGGTTCTGCCACACATCTTTCCATGGGAATGTTACTTGGAATTCATCAGCACTTGCTGAGGATGTTTCAGATGCAGGTGCAGAGACACAAAACCCAAAGGAATTCAGAACAACTGAGAAAATTAAATTGCACCAGCTTGTTGCTGTGCTTTTACTTAGGCCAGAAAACTCCAACAAAACATGAGATTTGAGGTACAAGTTACTGTATTATTTGACTCCTGGAACAAGTTATTGACCAGCCCAAAAGCAACAAGAAACCTGGAAGGATGTCCCAAAGATATTTTTAATCCAGAACAATGTTTATAATATCAGAATTTAAGTATATCCTGCCTCTTACACATGGTAAAAAAAAAAAAATCAGACCCAGAGCTCCACATTTTCACAAAAACACAACCAGGATTCCAAACCATAGTTCTGTGCCCACCTCAAACAATAAAGTCTTGGTAAAATGTTGAGAAAAAAAAAAAACTTTTAAATATTACAGAGAAAGCACATGCTGCTGAAATAGCGATTCTGAGTTAACCACGGGTTTCAGTATGGCAAAAAAATGAAAAAAAAAAAAAAGGATTTTTAGTGAGCAAGCAAGAAACCTGTGCTTTTATAGCTTCTCTTGGCACAGGTGCCACTCCGGTGGACAGAGGAACTGGAACAAAGCAGAACGCTCCAGTGAGAGCCTCCGCACTTCCCTCCCGCGCTTTTATTCATAAAACACGAAACTCAAAGTACCGTTTTCATGCTGAACGAGCTCCTCCCGCTGCTCCACGGGCCGCCAAGGAAAAGCTTTCGGAGTCAGGGCAGCGCCGAGGCCTCGGTCCCTGTGAGGAGCGCCGGGATGAGGAAAACGCTGCGGGGAGGGAAGACAGTGAGGGAAGGGCCTGGCAACCAGGCAGGAAGGGCGCCGCACCGGGAAACGAACGCGCGGCCGGGAGGAAGGGTTCGGCCGTGCCCAGGGTCCCGGATTCCCAACCCCAAAGCCTCAATCCCAACCCCGAACCCCCGGTCCCGAATTCCCGGTCCTGGTCCCGGTCCCGGTCCCGGTCCCAGTCCCGGCCTCACCTCAGCCGCCGCCACCACCCGCGCGCGCGCACTGCCGCCCGCCCCCCGCGATTGGCCGGTTCGAACGCGCGTGGCGCTGCGTCCCCGACGTGCGCCGCGAGCCCGCCGCGGGGCGTGCCGGGAGCTGTAGTTCGCCGCTGCCTCGGCAGTGGCGGCGTGAGGGGGTCGGTGCCTTCTCCCCGGCCCGGCCCGGCTGATAACGGAGGGGCCCGGGAGGTGCCCCCGGGAGAACCGCACGGAAAGAGAGGCTGCTGCTGGGCTCCAGCGGTGCTAAGGGATAAAACCCGAAATACGAGTTATTACCCCTAAAAATAGAGTCCGAAAGGCGGAGCGACGGAGCGGGGCCGTGTTCCCCAGCCTGGCTGCCGCTGCCCCGGGGCTGCGGCTCGAACACCGGCTGTGGAGCGCGGGCAGCGCGTTCTCCTTCCCCGCACGGAAAAACGCCTTATTTATCCCTTCGGATATTTAATTTCTCTGTTTTTCGGGGGTTTGTTTTTCGCTGTCCTCGTTGCTGTCGCTGTTACAGCCCCGGCGCTCGGCACGGAGCCGGTGGCCGCAGTTTAATCGCCACTTGCCGTGGGATTTACGGGTCTGGAGTGACCCATCGAGGCCGTGTCCCGTGCGGAGCCGTCGAGGATGCCCAGTGCGAGCCCGGCCCGCGGAGAGCAGGGACCAGCCCCCGGTAGCACCGAGCCCGTCACCGCGGCTTCCACCGAAACACTCCGAAAAACAGAAAAAAAACTCCCCGTTTAACGAAACTTTTCGGGAAATGCCCCTCATGTCCCAGCCGGGAGAAGGGCAGCGAGCCCCCGGCACGGGCGGACGGGCAGGCCCGGCTGGGATTCCCTGCAGGGAACGAGGTAAGGAGCAAAACGAAACGAGATAAGGAGCAAAAATTCCGGAAAAAACAAACCCTCGGCGTTACGAGTCGTTTTGGCTTTCCCGTGCATCGATCCCGGGCCCTTCCCGGCCCGGCTGCGGGGCACCCCCGGTCCCCCTCGGGGACGCGCGACCGAGGTGGCAAATTTACAAACGAGGCTTAAAACGCTTTAATTTTTTTTTTTCTTTCTTACTTTCTTTAAAAATATTTACAGATCTGAAATAACGCTTTTTTTTTTTTAATTAATTCTTTTTTTTTTTCTTTTCGAGCGACAGGATGGCAGGAGGGGAGAGCGGGGGTGCCCCCGGCGCCCCGGGCTCTCCGTTTGCCCGTCCCTCCCATCAGTTTCGGTGCTGTGTCCCCTCCATGGGGGCGGCCCGAGAGCCCCGCACGGAGTCCCCGCGGCGGCCCCGGCCCCGCTCTCGGTGCGGGTCCCGACGGGGCGGGGGGCGCGGGGCTCAGTAGTCGATCTTGTTGTAGAGGTTGTAGAGCGGTAAGGCCGAGAGGTTGCTGCCGGGGTAGTAGAGAGGGGCGGGGAAGGCGATGGACCGGGGCACCGGCACTCGCAGGAGGGAATTGTCTCTGAACACCAGCGGCATCCCCACCAGAGTCTGCGCCGAGGCGTGGGCCATGTTGGCCGCCTCCAGCTCGGCCGAGAGCTGCCGTTTCCACTTGTTCCTGCGGTTCTGGAACCAGGTCTTCACCTGGGTCTCGGTGAGCTGCAGGCTGGAGGCCAGGCAGGCCCGCTCCGAGCTGCTCAGGTAGCGCTTCATGTCGAAGGTGGATTCCAGCTGGTAGACCTGCGAGCGGCTGAACACTGTGCGCGTCTTCTTCTTGGCGGCGCCGGCCTGCCGGTCCCCGCCGTCGCGCTGCCGCTCCCCGCAGGAAGGCGAGGAGGGTCCCAGCGGCTTTTCCTTCTCGTCCTTACAGTCCTGCTGGGGGGGCGAGAGGAAGGGCCCCCGCTCCCCGCTGCCCGCCGCCGCCGCTCCGCTCCCCTTGGCGCTGCCTGCAACAGAGCGACAGCGCGGGGGTCGCACGGCGGCCAGCACCGGGACCCCCGACGGCCGAGCCCCCCGGCCCGCAGGGAAAAAGCACCGGGGCGAGACCCCGGGCAGGCACCCGGAGCCTCTGCTCCGGGGGGGACACACAATCGACGCCGGGGGAAGCCATCCCCTCC
This sequence comes from Agelaius tricolor, assembly GCF_023055355.1. Lineage (NCBI taxonomy): Eukaryota > Metazoa > Chordata > Aves > Passeriformes > Icteridae > Agelaius > Agelaius tricolor. Next base: position 10,408,388 of record NW_027269282.1, on the reverse strand, counting down.
TGGGTATCCCTGTCCCCCTGTTGGATGGATGGATGGATGGATGGATGGATGGATGGATGGATGGATGGATGGACGGACAGGTGGGTGTGCGGGCCAGAGTGATAGCAGCTTGGTACCAGGCTTCCTATCCGACACGAGCCGGCAAATTTTACTTTACAGCATGGCATTTCACAGACCGTTTATTCAGAAATAATGCTTTAAAAAATAAATAAATAAGCACCGTTCTTCCCTCTGCCCGAGCGCTGTAATCAGAACCTAAGAAAACGAGCGTTATCAATCGCACCGCATCCCTCGGGGAAATCAACGCCGGATGGGATGGAAAAGATTTTTTTAAAAAGCCACCCCATTTTTCCTGGAGTTCCTTCCTCCCCGCTTCACCCACGGACGGCGCAAACACCCTGTGCCCCGAGAGCAGAGCAGGTTCGGCGTGCCCACGCCTCCCTCTTCCCGAGGCCCCCGCGGCCCTTCCCGTCCGCCCCGTCCCATCCCTGCGCTACTCACCGAGACAGGTGAAGCCGAGGGGGGGCTGGTGCTTGTGGCACGCCTCGCCGGGGCCCTGAGCCTCGGGGCAGAAGCAGCCGCGGTGCTTCCAGCTCTCCTCCGGCTCCTCGTCCTCCGAGGACAGGGAGAGGGTCCGGGCGCGGGCGGGCCAGGCGGGCGCTCTGTCTCCGGCTTCCCGGGGGGGCTCGGCGCTGCCGCTGCCCAGGATGGACTGGATGGTGAAACTGGAGATGGGAGCAGCCGCCGGACAGCACTTGCTCGGCTCTTCTTTGCTGCTCATCCTGGGTTCATAAGAAAGCAGAGGAGGGAAGCTGTCGCTTTAGAGGGGCTGCGCGGGAGGGGGGTGCCCCGGCAGCCTGCGGGCAGCCGTCGGTGGGGGCTGTTTCGGGGGGCGCTGGGGGCGTGCGGCGGCCGGCTCTCCCCGCGCCGAGCCAGGCGGAATGCATGCTCCTTCCCCCGCGTCCCTATTGATCTGCGGGCGGCGGGCGGCGGGGCTTCATTTGCATGGAGGTGGCCTCCGCCGCGCCAATCACGGCGGCGGCGGACACGGAAAGTTTGGAAAGCCGCGGGCTCCGGGAATGGGGAGGCACGGGGGAGGGGGGGGATGCGGCGGAGCTGGAGGGGGGAACCCCCGCCGGGGACTCGCCGCCGTCCCCGGGGGCTAGGCTGACCCCGCGGCCCCGGAGGAGGGCTGCTGGCCGCCCGCCAGCCCTCCTGCCCTCCGCCTCGAGTGGGCGGCAGCGACGTGGGCTGAATGGCTCATGCCGGCCGGGGGCGGGGGTGGCGGGATAAACACCTTGTGCATATCCGGGCATCTTTACCCTGCTCCTCATTAAACTAGGGAAAAAACCTGTCACGGTGTGTGTGTTGCCTGCTCGGCAGCGCTGGGAAAACTTCCAGAATCCGGGATTTGCGCTGCTGTGCTGCAGCCGGTGACAAATGTCCCAAGAAATGGCTCCCGCGTTTTGATCCCAGCGCCTGGAAGCCGTGGGGAGCAGGGAGGGAGGGTACGTGCCGCTGCGTTTCCAAATAAACTTTGTCAGCACTCAGGGGCTCTTCCCCTCGGGCTGGGTATAAATCACAGCCGCCGCATCTCCTGCCCTCGGAAGGGAAACCCGCAGGAGGCAGCTGCTGTGTCCCGCCTGTCCCAAAGGGAACGCGGGGCTGAGGGCAAGGACCCTGCCAGGACCCAGCGCCTTCCTCAGCGCAGACGGAGCTGCAGCTGGGAGCCCCAGAGGCTCCCCAGGCCGCGGGTTCGGGGCCTGGAGCCCCTTTCCCCGGAGGTACCCGCTGGAGACCGAGCCCCGACGGCTGCCTGGCACCGGGAGCTGGGCCCTCCTTCCCCCCGCCATGGCATCGCCCCGGGAAGGCTCAGGAGGGAGCGCCGGGAACGGGGCCGCTGTGGGAAGCACCAACCTTGTCCCTGAATTGCCCCACGACCCCAGCCCCGGGCAGACCCTGCCGCCCTCTCCGCCTCCATTTCCCGCTGCCTCCGCTCCGCAGGGATGAATCCCTCCCTGGGCCCTCCTCCCCTGCGGACACCCGTGTGTCCGTGGGTCGGGCCGTCCCCGAGCCCGCCGCCCCCGGCCGGGCTGCTGCAGCCCCCTGAGGCTCCCGCGGAGGGGAGCGACTGGGAAGCGCTGCTGCAGATGGGAAATCCTGGAGGGTTTGGTCGCATCCATGTCCAGGTGCAATATCCTTGGCCTTGGCAGGGGCCGTGGCACCGGGTTTTTAACCCCGGGTTGCCCGAGCGGGGTGGGGCCGGGGTCTCTGCGAGCTCCAGCTGTCGATTCCCTCTCTACAGAAATATAGCCCCCCCTCTCCTCCAAAAATTAAAAAAAAAAAAAAAGAAAAATCAAATAGGGGAAAGCAAAGAATGAGATGGAAATATACAAATCAATAGAGACAAATGTCAAGACGTTTTAAAATGACATTTTCATTAACTCCGAGTCACCATATTATGTCCGGTATATTGAATAAAGTACTTATAATATAATTAGGTATAGCGAGATGACGACTGTTACCCAGACCAGCGGCATAATCTTTAACTACTTAACTACTTGATAGACTCATTAATGGACTAATTGATTAGGAAAAGTGTTCCAGCTCCTCCTCTCCCTCTGAGGGGCAGGTGCTGTCCTGTTTTACCACATTAACCTTTTCAGTGCTTTTCAACAGGGTCGCGACACATTACAAATGGTCAGCTTTAATCATGATGTCAGCTCATTAACCCGGAAAGACCCCGCACTGAAATACAATTTAAGAAATCGTCCTTCATCCCGCTCTGCCGCCCCGGCTGGCCCCGCACCCAGACCCCACACCCCTCCCGGGGCGGGGAGCGGGCCAAAAGCCGTCCGGGGGAGCTGCCCGAGCTGGGAGAGCCCCTGGGAGCTGCCATCCCTCGGATCCTGCGCGGGGACGGGCCCGGAGCAGGGAGGGAAGGCGACAGAGGGGACACCCCGCTCCCCCGGCACCCCCGACGTGACACTGCGATGGCACCGCTGGCCTCCAGCTGCCACCCACGGCAGCTCCGTCCCTTCGAATGCCACCGGCACAGCGTGGCCCTGGCACAGCGTGGCCCTGGCACTGCCCTCCGTTCCCCACGGAGCGGGTCGTGCCCGTGGGAGCCGCACGAGTGGCGGCGGCCGGGCCGAGGGGACGCTCCGGAGTTTGGGCCGGGAGGGAGAAGCGCTGCGGGCAGCTCGGCCGCAGCCAGAAAACCTCCAGAGTTTCCTAAAATGAGTGGAAAATTCTCTAAAATGAGTATTTAAGCGAAACTTGGGAAGCGGCCGCTCCGCTCGGGAGGGAGGGAAGCCAAGCGGGTTCTGCGGGATGCCGCTGTCAGGAAGGGAGGAACGGCGGGGTCGGAGCGGCCCAGCCGCGCTCT
>NW_027269282.1:10382500-10402500 GCF_023055355.1 Agelaius tricolor | reverse complement strand
GCAGTAAACACGAGTGGTCGCGGAGTTGCCAACAGCCGAGAAGATCGAAGCAACTTTCTTTGAATCGCCCCCACCTCCCCGACCGAGAGTTTTTGTTTCTGTAAAGATGATTTTCCTGATTTTCCTTCCACCACTCAAAGCGATTGCTTTCACTCCATCCCAGAGTGATGCGGGATCTCCAGAAACTTTAAGCAGGGCCAAAAGTGCGGGAGGAGGGGGTGGGGGCTCCCTTGGCAGCCTGTCCCGCTCCTGTCCCGCTCCTGTCCCGCTCCAGGCTGGCGCTCCCCGCCCGGGAGCGGCGCAGCGCAGCGGGGAGCGCCGGGGCTGGCGGAGCCCTCGCTCCTTCTCCTCGAAGGGAGAAACGGAACCCTTCGCTTCGCGTTTCGCTGGATCCTTGAGGGATAGGATGGAGTTTGGGGACACCTCCTGAAGGCTTGAGAAAAGCCTGAGCGCCGGGCTGGGCTCGCTGCGGATGCGAACGGAAAGGAGCATCCCGCTCCGGCCGGGCTGCGGGGAACTGCGGCGGCGGGAGAGGGGCGGCTCGGGGGGCAGCGAACCGGGCTCACCGACCCTCGGCCCACGGCCCAGCTTCACCGCCAGCTTTCACAGCATCCGCCTGCTGTCGATCCCGCCGTGTGCAAGGGCAGCGGGAAGCAGAAAAGCTGGGATCTGCTTGGAATGCTTCGTTTCCTTTTTTTTTTTTTTTTGGTTTTTGATGTCCTTAATTAAAAAAAAAAAAAATCCTGCCGAGTCCCATCAACCCCACCAAGATCATGGTTGCCCCGGGAAATGCCCCTGACAGTCCCGGGACGGGCACGGGGAGCCGCTGCCCGCTGCCCGCACCCGCGCAAAGGCCGCGCAGCGGGGCCGGGGCCGCGCTGGTTCCATCGGCTCCTTCCTCTGCTGGAAAAGGGCCAGGAGGGTCCGGAATCGTTTTCTGAGCACTGACCAGAAATAAATGAGCTTTTTTTCCTTGCCGTTTGATAACATCGTGCTGCCGCGCTGTAAAATGGAAAGACGTATTTACTATGACAACAATATTTTTAATGGGCTGCAAGCGACTTGTCCCAAAGTTGGTACTGCAAACAGCAAAGGCATCGCTCTGTTTGTAGGCGACACAGCCAGCACCGCATTTTGACCCCGAAACTCTGTTTATTTTTCATTTACGACCCATTGCCAGGGTTTTTATCCCAAACGAAAAGAAACCGCGGGATTATCTTTTCGCAAGGCTGAGTTTTATTTTGATTTCTTTGGCCCCAAATCCTGCCCTCGGCGCTATCAACACGTCGATTCGGGCCAATCTGCGGCAAGCGGAGGGCGATTCTATCTCCAAATAAACCCTGCCGGGCCTTCGAACACGCGTGGCGGCCCCGGCCGTGGGCACAGGGCTCGGACACCCTGCGGCAGCCCCGGGGCAGGAGGGGGCGAGGGGCGGCAGGGGCAGCACCGGGGGGCGCAGGGGAAGGGGCGGCCGGAGTGCGGGGGAAGCCCTCGGCGAGGGAGGCGGCGCTCCCGTGGGCAGGGACCCCCCCGCTGCCCCCTCCCAGCCCTGCGACCCCCGCTCGGGGTGAGCCGGGCACCGGCTGCCCATCCCCTTCCCTCTGCCCGTCCCCTTCCCTCTGCATCCCCGCTCCAAGGAGGGAACCCCGGCGGGATCGGCTCCGTGCCCTGCCCGCAGCCCCGGAGCTCACACGCAACCCTTGGGTTGTTTGTTTCGTTGTTTCTACATTTTTTCCCCCCATGCTGTTGTTTATTTATCTGCTTTTTTAAATTTTTTTTTTCGCCCGAAACCACACTTTAAAAATGATAAGGAACGGGTTTTATTGATTTTTTTTTTTTTTTGCACCACAACATTAAGTTTATAACAATATAGGCTGTTTTAAAAATAGGACCGATCCCTAACAGAAAGCGAGAGGGCAGAGGGTACAACCGAAATTGGAAAACAAAATTTAAAATCGAACAAAGAAAAGAAACCAACCAACCCAAACCCTTGGGAAGACAGCAAACAATTGTCAGACAACAGGTGAGCAGACACTAAGACAGAGAGAGACTAGAGGTGTCCGCTCCTCACTTGATTTCTGCCTATTAAAATCCACATACTCAATGGACTTTAGAAGAAAACTGTACATCATATCAAATAAATTAAAATTACCCTAAAGTTGATTGTCCTTCACTTAAAGCGCCCAGTTCACCGAATCTCCCTTATTTATTCGCACAAGCCGGGCCGATACTAATTCCCATGCCCTGCTCCTCTCTTCTCACTTTCCTTCGCTTTTAATTCTTTTTTATTTCATTTTGCACAACATGAAGAAACGCAACTTTACAATGCTAAAAACCCTTTCCTCACCATTCAAATAAAAGCAGTGCTTTAAGAATCGTCGTACAATATTGCACAGTTCAAAAGTACAATAATATTAATAATAATAATAATAATAATTAGTATTACAAAAGAAAGCAAAAGGGCACAGATTTTTTTTCCCCCCCAGATACCGAAATTACTTTACAAGGAAAAAAACCCGAAACAACCCGACAACTAGGAAAACAAGAATTATAAACAAGAATTAAAAATGTCTAAGTAAACGATAATAAATAAGGGTCACTCAAAGCGTGCAAGTGTATTTAACCGTTCACTTTGAGGCTGTATTTCTTGCTCGTGAAAGTCTCATGGCAGAAACCGAAAGGTACAAAACGTGGGCAAGCAAAGAGGCAAAGGTCTGCTTAAATGAAAAGCCGTGGTCGATGAAGTTTGAGTCACGACAGGATCAGGAGCCTGAACAATTATTTGGAGGCAGAAGGAGAGATCCGAAAGGAACAGAAACTCAGCTTCCCGTTAGCGTTTGGCAAATCTCGAGGAGTGGCCTGGGACCATTCGTTTTATTTTATTACTATCCTTTTTTCCCCACTTTTTTCTTTTTTTCTTTTTTTTTTTCTTTTTCTTTCTTTTTTTTTTTTTTACAAAAATAAAACTAAAGCCACAGAGAGAGAGAGAGAGAGAGAGAGAGACCATCGCGGTTTTCATCCACGTTTACAAAAGGTGTGACAGCTCCAGGGTTCTCTACAAGTCCCCGCTTTCATTTTCCTCATTTTCGTTTCCCTCCCCCCACACATTTTTATTTCTTTTTTTTTTCTTTTTTGTTTGTTTGTTGTTTTTTTTTTCTTTTTTTGTTTTCCTCCTAAATTTCCGCGACTTTCCTCCTACCACCACCCGCCGAGGGGTCCCCCCAGCCCCGCACTCGTGTCCCCCGCGCTCCGCAGACGCGGGCCGGGTGCCTCGCACGGGGGGCTGCAGTACTTACAAGCGGCCGGGTGCCTTGCGCGCCTCTCCGCGCCCCTCCGCGCAGCGGCGGCCGGGCTCAGACGGGCCGCAGCAGCGGCACGGAGGTGACCACGGGGTGCGAGTAATAGACGGGGTGAGGGAAGGTGAGCAGGGGCTGCGTGCCGGGGGCTCCGCCGCCCCCCGCGCCCCCCTCCGCGCCCGAGTTCTCGTGGTAGAGGATGGGGACGCGCACGATGCGCTGCGCGGCCGCGTGGCTCAGGTTGGCCGCCTCCAGCTCGGCCGCCAGCTGCCGCTTCCACTTGTTGCGGCGGTTCTGGAACCAAATCTTCACCTGGGTCTCTGTCAGGTGCAGCGAGGCGGCCAGGCCGGCGCGCTCCGAGCTGCTCAGGTAGCGCTTCATGTCGAAGGTGGACTCCAGCTGGAAGACCTGCGAGCGGCTGAACACCGTGCGCGTCTTCTTCTTGCGGCACGGCTTCTTCTCGGGGCTCTCCTCCCGCTTCTTCCAGTCCTCCGCGCCTCCCTCCTTCTTCGCCTCCTCCGAGTCGCTCTCCTCCAGGACGATCTCGTCGGGGCTCTTGGAGTCCAGCTCCTTCTGCTCCCCCTCCGCCTTCAGCAGCGGCTCCGGGGAGTCCCGGTCGGTGCCCGAGGCGGGGGACGAGTCCCTCAGCAGGGATTTCTCTGCGGCTGGATGGGGAAGGACGAAGCGGGGCGTGAAGAGGGGGGACATGAGGCACACAAAGAGACACCTTCACCCGCCCAGGCCCCGCGTCCCGTCGGGGGGAACGGGACGAGCCGGCCGGATCCCCGCGCCGCCCCAGCACCGGCTTCACCCCCCTGCCCGCCCCGCCGCCCGCGGGCCCCGCGGCCGCCGCTCCGCCGGGGAGGGACGGAGGGAAGGAAGGAGCGATGGAAGTTGTGGGGAGCGGTACCTTCCGTGCGGGGCAGGTGGGCTCCGGCCGGCGTCAGGGCGTAGGGGTACCACCAGGTCTGGGCGCGCTCCAGGCAGTGGGCGCTCAGGGCGAAGCGCGGCGCCGGGATCTCGAAGCGGGGAAAGGCGAGGTCGCCCACCTGCGAGAGGGCGAAGCCGGCGCCGTCCACCGCCGCCTTGCCCGAAGGGGCGAACAGCGCCCGCGGCTGCTTGGGGGGCGCCTTGGGGGGGCCGCCGTTGAGCAGGTTCTTGATGTAGAAGGACTCCTTGGGGGGAGGCGGAGGGGCGCTGGGTGGCTCCTGCCCGGTCTCCGGCATCCTCCGCTGCCCGCCCGGCTCCTGGCCGCCGCTGGCCCCGCAGCCCGCGCCCGGCGCGCAGGTGGCGGCTCCCGGCGGCGCGGGGGACAGGCGCGGCGGGGCGGCGTGGGAGCGCGGCGGCGGGGCCGGCCGGGGGCCCCTGGCATGGGGGGGCGGCAGGGCGGGGGGCCGGGGGGACCCGCGCAGCCCGCGGCACCGGGGCGCTGCTGCGGGCAGGCGGAGAGCCGGGGTCGTCGCTGCCGCCGCCGCCGCCGCCGCCGCTGCTGCTGCGTCAACCTGACGCCGGATGCTAATGATGAAATCAAAATGTCATCCCCGTTCCGCGCGGGGAGCACGCGGCGATTGGGCACGCACAAAGGCGAATGGGATCAGGCGGGAGGCGGCGGGAGGAGAGGGCTCCGCGCAGCCCCGGCTCGCAGCCGCCGCGGCCCCGGCCCCCCCGCCCGACGCGCCGCCGTGCCCGGAGGCGGCGACCGCCCGCCCGCCCGTCCGTCCGTGGCGTTTACGGAGTCCAATTAGGCAGCGAGCGGGGCCGGGCCGGCGGCACAAAGGGAGCGGCTCGGCGGAGCGCGGCGGGAGCGGCGGCAGGCGAATGGCACGGGCCGCGCCGCTCCTGCCTCAAAACCGCCCCCGCCCCGCCGCGCCGCCCCCCGCGCCCCCGCCCCGCGCCGCCGGGAACAAAAGCCGCCCGCGGCCGAGGGGGGGGAGCGGGCCGGGCCGGGCCCCGCCGGGAGAGCGGGCACCGGGCAGCCTCTGGCTGCGCTGCGCTCCGTTCCGCTCCGCTCCGCTCCGTTCCGCCGCGGGGCAGAAACGACTCGGCGGCCGGCTGCGGGGCGGGGGCTGCGGGGCGGCGGGAGAGCTCTGCCCCGACGGGGCCGGTGCCCTCCGCACCGCGGGCAGCCCTGCCGCTTCCTCGGGGCCGCCGGGACACGTCGAGCCCGCGGCGGAGGGGCGACAACGGGCGCGACCCGAGCCCGCCGCTCGTGGGATCAGGGCACAAGCGGCGGGATTCGTTCCTGCCCTGCTCCCGGGCTTCGAGCTCCGGGCGCTCCCGGGATTCGGTTATGGGGCACTCCCGGGATCGATCCCTCCCGTTCTCGGAATCCGAACACGGTGCTCCTGGGATCCGTCCGTGCCGCTCTGCATGTTCGGGCACGGGGCAATCCCGGGATCCATCCCTGCCCCATTCCCAGTTCCATTCCTGCTCCCAGTTCCATTCCTGCCCTGTTCCCAGATTCATCCCTGCCCCATTCCTGGTTCCATCTCTGCCCCGTTCCCAGTTCTATCCCCGCTATTCCCGGTTCCATCCCTGTCCCGGTCCCGTCCCCGCCGCTCCCGGGGTCCGGGCGCAGGGCGCCCCCTGGCGGGCCCGGAGCGCTCCCCGCACGGCCCGGGACACCGGGAAACGGCGGCTCCTGGGGCCCCGGGAGCCGCCACGGGAGCCCCGGTAGGGCCGGAATGCCGCGTACTGCCCGCCCGTAGCCGGGGAGAGAGAGAGAGAGAGAGAGAGAGAGAGAGGAAGGAAGGAAGGAAGGAAGGAAGGAAGGAAGGAAGGAAGGAAGGAAGGAAGGAAGGAAGGAAGGAAGGAAGGAAGGAAGGAAGGAAGGAAGGAAGGAAGGAAGGAAGGAAGGAAGGAAGGAAGGAAGGAAGGAAGGAAGGAAGGATCCATCCTTCTAACCGTTTGGAATACCTTTGAGCATGCACTGCACAAATCTGCCCTGGCACACGCAGAGCTCTGGACTTGGATGTGCTCACATGTGCATAGGGGGCAACAATCTCTACTTCTAAACATTTAAATGCCTTGATCAAATCTACCTGATTTTTCTTGCTATTTCGTTTTAGAGACACCCACTTGGCAATTTGAAGAGAAACATTTTTTAATCTGAATCAAACTGCCCAGGAGTCTTTCCTCCTCCTGAGCACTTGGGGTTATAAATAGAGGGAGAATTTGTACAGAACCAGTCACACAACATTTTTGGCTGCAACAGATGTGGTGTTTCATGTACCTTCCACACATCTTGGGGATGGGGCTCTCAGCAATTAAGAGTTTGCAGAAATATTCTGCAACTATATTCTGCAGTTATTAACAACTGTTTATTCTTCCTGCTCTCGTTAACAGCTTAAAGCACCTGGCAAAGAAAAGGTCGTTGAGAATTTTCCAAAGAAATGCTGTTTCTCTGGGAATATCCCTCAGCTCTGGGGTAAAATGTACAGAGGAAAAAACCCCAGACAGACAGAAAATAGTTTTTGTTCAGAAAATAGCCAATAACCCCCTAACTCAGGCTCCTGCCTGAGACCTGGGCTGAAGCTCTGGGCTAAATGTGTGCAGCTCTTAGATGAAAAGCCAAGGGTGAAAAGTTCTTATAGAAGACCCCAGTGCATTTCTCCATCTCAGTGAAGATTTTATTTAGATATGAGTCACCAAAATAATTCTGTACTGAAGCTCCCACTCTTTTCCATCCATCTTTCACTGCTTTGGTAATTATGAGGTCCTAATCCCTTTGGAGTCCCTCAGGGCAAACAATTCACGGTAGAAAGCCAAGCAAGGACAAAAAATCAAACCAGCCTCTGGTTAACTTAAAAGAAATTCCCACTTTGCAATTCTTTACTACAAAACAAGCAAACAAAACCCTGCAGTGTTCTAAAAGAGCATTTTTCTATCTCTGTTATTTAAGGTCCATAGATTTCTCGTTTATCTATGTATTTTATTTATTTATTCCCCCTCCCCAGCAATATCTGGATGTTAAAGACTGGTATTGACCATTCCCCCCTTGCCCACTGGTGATGGAGCTGAGTGGATTTTGCTGCAGTCTTTATTTCTGTTTCTAGACTTTCACTCGTAGCATTCCATTGTAAACAGATAATTATTATTTCATTAGTGTTGCAATTCAGAATTAATTGGCTAATTTACACATGGATCAATTGTATAAATGTGATGTTTGTGATAGGTGCTTGATATGATTTAAAGTAATTGTTTATTTTCGGGTTTTGGCTGTATTGTATTGCAAAGTGATTTATCTCCTTATTTATCCTGTCTCAGCACTGCCTCTTCTTTTTCATTATTTTTCTAAAGAGCTACACTCCTGCTAGGCTGGAGCATGAACCCGTGTGCTGTGATTCTGTGGTGCCCCGCTGCCAGGAGCTCCAGAAAGGCTGGCAGCCTGCTGGGGAGGGTGTGCAGAGCACAGCAGCCCTGTTTCCCTGGCAGGAATTACCCACTGCAGCCCCTGTTTCACCCAAATTCCTGCCCCATCTTTGTCTGCCACCCCTGAGCATCCCCACTGTAAACACAGGTGACAAACTTTGGGTCGCCTTGGGTTCAGCTTTCTCCCTTCCATCCTGAGGAAAGGGCAGGGCTGAGTTCCCTGGTCCCTTTATTTGTCCAAGTGGGAGCTCTCCTGAAGAAGTTTGCACATCTGGGCTTCCAGAGGCTGTGGGGAAGCAGAATTCCAGCCAGGCACTGCTTGATTCCATGTCTGATATGAAAAATACCCCCACAGGAGAGTGCTGAGCCACCTCCTGCATCAGAGTTTGGATGTCCAGAGGGAGAAGGAAGAAAGGAGAAGATATTTTACAGTTTGCCCCACACACAAACACTCCTTTCCCAGGCAATCAAAGTGAATCCTTCCACCATCAGATTTTAGAGCTCCTGTCACACTGTCCAGGCATATAAACACAATTTTGTGAATGCCAAAGATTAACTGCTGTAGAGTCTGAGCTGTTCTCAATGGGTCTCCATTTCCTATTGCAAATCCTTTCATATTACCAGGGCCTTTTTAAAATCTGAGTTTTCAGCATTTTTCTGTCAGTCTTTCAAGTGCTCCTTCTGAAATGCATGGCTGGAAACAAACAGAGCTCAGCCAGAGGAGGGATGCTGCTTTCTCATCAAAAGGAATGTCTCTTGTGGGATGGATTTGATAAGGATGTTCTATTCAAGACTGGAAAAACTACAAGGGAGTTTTGCTTGGAAGCCTGTCTCAGGTTTCCCCAGGCTGAGTGGATCAGGGTGTATGACATGTGTGTGGGTTGAGAGGTATTTTGGAACAGTTAAAGTTGTTCCCTTATTATGCCTTACAATGGCATTTTTGTGCCTTTAAATGGAAGGCTTTGTTAGTCTCTGTTTTCCAGTGGCTTCCTGGCAAGCTGAGAGTCCTCCCTGACAAATATTAGAATCTCCTAGTGCTTCAAGAAAGCAGGTTGTTCAATTTATCAGACTTTTATTTCTGAGGCTCAGCACAGTGCTGTGTCTGACTCACAGAGATGGCATTTTTATCAGAAAAGGGGAGAAATTTCTGGGTTGTGATGTTTCTGTGAAACAAGTGCTGCTGCAAATTCCCTGTAATTTGGAGTAAATCTGCAGGGACAGAACTGATGAGGTGATCCAAGCACAGTCTTTGTCTCACAGAGCCCTACTCAGGCACTCTAGAGAATGTGATAAGACTCTCTGATCTCATCACAAACTCATACCACATATCCTTTGCTTTTGTCACTTTGTCTTGCCCACCAGAATAATTTCTAGAAGGTTTCATCACCCTGGCATCAGTCACATGGGCACAATTTATCACTTCCACAGGTGAACTCACCCAGTGGAGGTCGGCTAAATACACTGGAGGAAATCCTTTGTGAGAAGTGTCACTGGAGGATTTGAAGGCAGAGCATGTGCTGTTCTTTAACATCTTATCCAAACATAAACTTCAGCTCATCTTTCAAAATCTGTCAGGACAGAGGCACCCAAAGAAAAATGAATAGATGGTGGCTTTGCAGCTCTATATCTGAAGCCCAGTGCTTTTATAGCTGGTTGTAAACTCTGAATCATGTAAAAAGGTAAAAACACCCAAAATCAAAACCAGGACTATATAAACATCAGGACTGGTGAAATCCCAAATAAGCAGATGTGGCTATATACAGGTCATTTATTAAATCCACAAGGGAATCCTGTCACCACACCTGAAAAGTGCTGAGTATTTCCAGCTCCTCCTGAAGCAGAAAATTGCTGCAGAGCTCTGTGGTGGCTGTGGCTAGAAAAGAGAGGTTCAGAGCCACACTCAGCCTTCAGCTCTCAGATCCAAACTGTCCATTTGCAGAGAGCCAACAGAGAGCAGAGCAGATCCAATGCTTGCGTGCAGGGCAGCTGGATAATGTGCAGTTTTAGGAGTTCTTAAATAATCATTGATTTCAAAAGTGTTACAGCCCATTGACTCAAAAACCAGCTGCTTCTAAAGCCTCTTGTGTTCCCATCACAGATCCTTGGCAATTGTAGGAGAGTTATTCTGGATGTTCCTGCTGAACATCCAGAGCTGTGCCTTGAATTTCATGCAAAGATCCTCAGATCACCCCAATTTCCCTGCTAATGTTTGCTGTACCTGGCATGGCAGCCTGAACCAGCTTGTTCTGAGTCAGCAAATCCCCAAAATAGCTGGTGCTTTTGCCAAATAAAGGAATGATGGGGTTGTTTTGTGCTTCCACAAGAACTTCTTTGTCAAAACCTTATTAATGACTTATTAATGACTCTGGCAGTGCCCAGGGAAGGCTGCTCCTCAGGGAAACTCGGTGTTCCAGGAATCCCAGGGAGCCAAAGTGATGCACACACCACAGGAGGCTCCTCCTCCCTCTTTGGCTGCAGAATCTCCAGCGTTTCTTGTCTTCAGATAATCAGAGTTTAAGTTCTCCCATTGCTCCCATGGTGCACAGACTCTGTTCTACCTGTTCTACAGAGAAAAGAATGGGTTTGGGCTTCCTTCTGCACAACCTTCCTGTAAATTCCGGGGAAAACTTTATCCTAGACAACAAAGTTGCTTTTTTCTAAATATATTAATATAAGTGTACCACTTCATATTATAAAAACAAAGAATCAGAGGCCAAAAAAGCCTGCACAAATTTCACACCATCCTACTTTGAGCCACAGCTTTACATTGAAGTTTTTCTTCATTTGTTGATGGTTTTGTTGTTTTGATTTGTTTGTTGTTTTTTTTTTTTACACTGCTGCTTTTTTGAAATTATACCATTGAAGAATTGGAGATCTTTAGAAAACCAAGCATTATACAGAAAATATTTTTAATGCATTTTGGTTAAACATTAGGAATACACATCAGGAACTCATCCACAATAAACCTGGTGGAAGCAGTGCTGGTGGAGAGCAGCAGAAGGATTTTGAATGCAGGTTGTGCCAAACTTCTGACACCATCACACCATCACACCCCTTTTTTTGGACCAAAGATTCCCTTTGGAATTGAGACACAGGGACCCAACCAGTTCAGAGTGGTGGCTTGGAAGTCCTTCCTCATATGAAGGTATGAAAAGCAGCCATGGAGCACTGAGAAAACACAATCAAGAGTGATTTTTTCCACATAATTTTACATTAGCAGATTTTTGGCTTGTCATTAAGGATCTGTAAATAATATCAGAAAAAAAAGGAAAAAAAACCAAACCAAAATGATCAAAAGGGACTGTGTACAGTTAAACACCTTGTTCAAGGTGGCAGGGCAAATAATGATAAAATATTATGTATGACAGAAAGTGGAAGACTTCCAGCTGGGTATATGCATGAAATGCAACACATTTAAATAATGTTGGGTATCTCCAGAGCAATAGAATTGTCAAAATAACAATTTTTACATAGAAATAAACATTATCTGTTTCTCCTCAGCAGCCTGATGTGTATTCTTGCTGTGTGCTGTCATTCCCACAGTGTGACATCTAACTCATGTGTACAATGAAAAAAAACCCTCACCACGTAACAAAACCCACCCAGACCACATGTAACCTTAAATATTCCAGTCAGGAGAATCCTGTACAGTGCACATCACCCTGCCACGAGAGGTTTGTTATGGATTGCTGTGCTGGAGAGCTGCAGGGGGGTGAAGAATGGAGGAAATGCAAAAGGACTCGAGGGCCAACGTGTGAATGACACCTCTGCTGTTTGTTTGGTTGGTTGGTTGGTTTTTGGCAGCCAGGGCTGCTCCGAGGGAGAGGATGAGGCGCTGTCTCCCCAGTCAGAGATCCTGATTTGATTCTGCTGTAAAGCACTGAAAGTGATCAGAGCCCTGATCAGGATTTCCAGATGCCCTTGAGAATGCCCTTCACCTCCACGATGAGGCTCTGAAATGATAATAATGATAAGCTATTGATCGGAATGCTTGGCAGCAGCGTGACACGCGCAGGGGTATTGATAAGCAGCGCTGATATTTTCAGGTGACTAACAAGGATTGGGGGGGGGATTAGTTTAAATATCTCCAGCTGGGAAACTCTGAAGTGATTTTGGCCACCAAAAGGTCTCTGCTTTTCTTCTGGGAACAGATTTCCATCTGAAGCAGCGGAGATTAATTTCTGGAGTTATTGTACTACTGTAATACTGTAGTAAATACAAATCCAGCAGAGTGCGGATGGACGGAGCGCTGGACGCTCCCCGCCCGCCCTTCAGCACCACGGGCAGCGCCGGGAGCGCCTTCCCGCGGGTCTGGGAGCGGGGATCCTGCTGTAAGAGCTCCCAACAAACACACAATTAACTGCATCTAAACCCTGAGATTACAAGTTAAATCCTTTAATCAATCCTAAATCCAGAGGACCCGTTGTCTGGGTTCCCTGAACCTTCTCGGACAAATTCAAGGGAATTACGTCTTGGGTTATTTTAATATCAAAGAATTTCATAAGAATTCATAGGAATTTTTTTTCCCTTTCCTACAGTGTTGATGCATTGCCATGTTTATCCCCCAGCTGGTGTTTTTTGTACTTCTCAGGGATATATCAAAGTTTATGCAGTATGTGTAACTCGGGGGAGATGGAAAAGGCATTGACAATATTAATTGTTTCATAAATAGCGTCAGATAGGATATGCTTTTTATAACCTTGGTTTAAACCCTGTTAGTGAAAAACCAATACCCTGCCATTTGTTTATACTTTTCTTGGCGTACAGGGCAGATATATTAGAGAGAATGAAGCCAATAAAAGGTTACAGGCAGCCTTTTCCACTCTCAACTTCTAGGCATGGCCCCTTTTTCAAAAGAAAACTGTCTTTTATTTTGGAACATTATAACCATTCCACCTGTCTGTAAAAATGAATGAAGAACCAGAAATTACAAAGGACCAAATAGAAAGGACCCTTTTTGCTTTTAGGTGAGCACTTCTTCACACAAGCAATTCCACAGGCTCCACCACGAGCAATTCCATGCCTCCCATGCTGAGGGAGGGCTCCACCAGCCAGCCCAGCAGTGTGGGGCTCTCTGGGGCAAAACTGCCTCAGAGAAAAAGGCTCAGCATGGGAAAAAAACCCACTTTTTTTTGTGTTCTTATTTGGATGAAAGAAATTCATCACAGAATAAGTCCTGAGGGTGGAAAGAGGAACTGCGAACAATTGCAAAGGCAGCACACGACTGAAAGTTTCAGGCAAGGAAAACACTCTGCAAATTAATTACTGGAGGTCTTGCAGAAGTTTTTAATCCAAGCAATGGTAAAAGAGACTCCTGAAAAAATCCCCTTTGCACTGCAAGAATTTTGCTCCTTTTATTTCCTTTATTCAGCATTTTAGTCCCTGCAGGAAGGGACAAGGAGATAGGTTATGGTGAGTTTACCTGGTAGGGTGTGGTGGGTTTGCCTCTGCTTTCATTTTAAAATATTTAAAGTGTTCAAAATGTTTTAATCATGTTCTATGCAGTGTCACATGCAAAAGAAACACAACCCTTGCACATCTTTAAAGGAGAATTTCAGTGCTGTCATGTTCTGCTCTGTTAATATGACAGTTTTGGAAGATATGTAGCATAGCAGCAGCTAACTGAGGGCTGGAACATTGGAAATCAAGAGAGGAAAGAAGGAAGAAAATGCCACTCAATATTGCTGGAAATTCCATAGAAATTCCAATGAAAATGTGCTGTGCACGGTTTTTGTTTATTTTTTTTTTCATAGCATGGAATGGCCCCACTGCAGCCTTGAGTCCCTTCTGCAGGATGCCCAGGGCAGCAGTTATCCTTGGGATGGGCACTCCCTGGGTTTTCCCTGGGTCTGTGCACAAGGAATGGGAAGTTTGATGCCCTGGTTTTCAGAGCAGCTCTGCATGGATCATCTCCTGCAACTTCAGGAACTTTCTGTGCAGAATCAAAGGTCAGGCCCTGTGGAAAAGCCATAAAATTCCTCACCAGAGGGAACACCAAGGCATGGTCCTTTCTCTCATGAGAAGAGGAGGCTTTGCTCAGCAATCACTTTTATTCCAGAGCAACCTTTTTGTTGCTCAGCCTACAATGAATCAGGAGTATCAGATGCTCACTTCTTCAGCATCTCTCAGACCCAGAACCCAGAAGGTTTTTAGGAACATGCTCCAGAAAAGTAGAAACCTGCTGAAAAGCAGAGGAAGAAAAGCCAGAGGTACCTGTGGAGGCACAGGGTGTCCAAGCCAGGCAGAGATCAGATTTTTCATTTGCCTCCCAGCCTCTGCACGCCCAGACTCCAGCAGTACCTGGGGAGGACTGGCAGGTCCCTAGAGGAGTAAAGAAAGCAGCAAGAATAAAGAAAGCAGCAAGAATAAAGAAAGCAGCAAGAATAAAAAAAGCAGCAAGAATAAATTCTGCCTGCAAGGTGCTCCCACTTTTTGCCCGCAGCTGATTGGAGCTTAGCCCTGTGGTGAGGGAAATGTTGTGTTTGGGACAAGAAGAGAGAGAACCAGCAGAGTCCTCCACCCTGACTCCTCCTGTGATCTGGTCAGAGGGAAGAGCGTTGGGGTAAGGAAAAGTACATTTTAAAGAGCCACATTTCACCCCTTTTTCCAGCACAACTCTTTCCAGTTGCTCTGGAAGGCCAACAGAGACAAGAAAGGAGAATTTTGCCCCCTCAGTGCAAAAGCAGATGTGACAGCTGGCGGGCTCTGTGCAAATCTTTACCTAAATCATGTTAATCTCACTGTTAAACTCCAATCTCAGGGCTTGGAGAGCACAGTGCAGCCCACCCATGGCACCAGGGCTGACCCAGCACCAGCCTTTGGCCGCTGCCCACATGTGCTGAGCTGGTCTGAAACGCCACAACCAAATCCCATTCCCAGCCACGTGCGTGCTTTGCCTTGCTCCCCAACCTGCCCATTCTAATGGCTTGCAATTAAATCAAAGCCTTCCTCACGCTCTGGGGCTCCCTGGGCGAGGCTGTGGCTTTAATTTCACCCTTCTCACAGCAGCAGCAGGCTCCAGGATTCTGGCTCATGGGAAGTAATGGTGATCCAAAAAAGCAAACGGAGGTGGGCACTGAAGGAGAAATCACTTATGCAAATAGAAATATTTTCGATAATGATCAACAGCATGAGAAAGAATATAGGAAAAATTACATTAGGCAGAGGAGTTTCATTTTTAAAATGTTCCCTAAGTGCTAGAAATCTTCCCATCTTCATTTTTCCCTTTAAACTCTGTCATTTGTACAGCCTATTAACCTTTAACTTTATGACTATCCTAACGTGAAATACTGGCAGCATTTAAGTCTGAGAATACTGGAGAGCTACCTTTCTGGTTGGCAACAGAGGTGAAGCACTTTCTTTTAAATCAGTCATTTTTAATATCAGTCATATACACACAGCATCAGAGACACTATTTTTAGATTCACATGCTGGTGTTACTTATAATAAATGCTCTACAAACCCCAGAGATCTTACAGAGCCCTTCTTGTCTGTCCTCTCTCAGTTCATCTCCCTAATTGTAGCCTTCAATTCTGCTCAGAAGTAGAGGAGAAAATTAAATCAAATCACTTCCTTCAAACTCCCTCTTTCCTGCTCTTAAAAAAGACAATGTAAAATTAATTATTTTTGTTTACAAGAGCGGCTGGGGAGTTGAGCTGAGGCTGAAACTTTGCTGTGTGAGGCCCTGAACCAGTTTTCCCAGCCTTTTCTGCCCTGCAGAGCTGGTGTGGGGCAGGTGAGGAGGGGTGATTGAGTGACTTCCAAAAGGTGCTGGGGTGGGGAGAGCTGGGGCTGCATCGATTCCACCTGGGGCAGGGATGGCACAGCTTCAGCACCAGCCTGGGAGGTTTTCATTGTTCCCATTCGTTCAAACACAGCAGTGACAAGGGCTGCTCAGACCTGAGGACAGGAAGCTCTGCTGTTTGCAGCTGAATCTCAGTGATTAAACAGCAGCCAGGGATGAGCGGGGATGATCTCTTGGGAATCTGCTGGAATTTGAAAAGGAAAGAAGTCTTAGAACTTTGGGCTTGTGAGTTAAGCATGAGTCCATAAAATGAAATATTTAAAGATTAGGTCAAAAACATAAATATTCTTGTTAATGATATTTTATTAATCAATAACTCCTTAAAAGGTCTTATAAATAAAAGTCTTGTAACCTTCTGAACCACACTATAGCAATGTAAACCGAACCCACCATTCCTACCTATGTAAAAAAATAAGAAAATAAATCACATCATCAAAAAAACCTCAGGAGTCTCCTCTCTAACTTATTCAAAATTCCATCCAAAATGCCCACAGGAATCTGCTGGCTCTCCTCTCTGTCAGTGAGGGCATGGGGCATCACTGAGGCCTGGGAGAGTTTCCAGAAAGAGCTCCCAGCTGGAAAGAACAGCCAAAGCTGTTACACTGATGGAGAGAAAGAGAAAAGAGAAAACATTGCCTCAGAGCTGAACCACCAGGATTTATTGGCACAAATCCTTCCCCTCTTCCTCTGCTCTCTCAGCCTCAGCAAACCTTGGAGCAGCCCAGCAGGGAGCCCTGGAGCAGCACTCAAGGCCAGATTTCCAGGCAGGGCACAGTGCCTCTGTCCTCAATCACAAAACAGCCAGCCCCAAGGTGTGGTGGTGCTCACAGGGGGTCCAGGATGAGGGAAGAGAAGAGAATCCTGACTCCATGTTTCAGAAGGCTGATTTATTATTTTATGATATCTATTCTATTAAAAGAAAATCATATACTAAAACTATACTAAAATAATGGAAGAAAGGATTTAATCAGAAGGCTTGAAAGGAATAGAAAGGAATGGAATGATAATAAAATCTTGTGACTGACCAGAGAGTCTGAGCCAGCTGGGCTGTGATTGGCCATTAATTAGAAACAACCACATGAGCCCAATCCCAGATGCACCTGTTGCATTCCACAGCAGCAGATAACCACTGGTTACATTTTGTTCCTAAGGCCTCTCAGCTTCTCAGGAGAAGAATCCTGGCAAAAGGATTTTTCATAAAAGATGTCTGGGACACCAAAGAGCAGGAGCATGGTGGCCCTGGCTGCCCAGCCCTTCCCTGCACACCTTGGCATGGGCAGAGGAAGCCCAGGGTGCCCAAATGTCCCCCTGTGTCACCTGCAGGCCTTGGTGCTCCCTTCCAGGGTGAAGGACATGGGCAGTGCTGGTGCTGCAGCTGTGACAAAGGTTTGAACCAGCAGGTTTTGCTCTGATGCAAACTCGCTTCTGAGAGTTTCTCTTAGGGGATTTTCTGCTCTCAGCACTGCTTCCCTCAGCCTGAGAAAGCTCTGGCTTCTTCCCCCCCTCACTGGAGCTGCACTCTTGCTTTTGGGCAAAAATGATCAGACACCAGCCCAGGCCGAGCAGGAGCTCTGGCAAAACTTTTGGCCACGGATCAAACTCAAGCAGGGAAAAGAAATAAGTGGGACAGCTGAAGATTTGAGCAGCCCTTGGCCAAGGGAGGAAAACCAGAGCTAGGCTTGCTCTTGCATCCTGTGTGTCCTACAGCTCTGCAGCCTGTCCTTTCTACTCCTTTGAGGGGATTCCTGAGGTGGAATTTGTGTTTATGTCGGTGTCTGGGTTTTCCAGCAGCCTCTGCCCAAAGCATTAATGGAATGGGGCTCAGCACACAGCAGGCTTTCCTCAGGAGCCAGCCCAGCTCCTGCAGGGACAGCTGGCATGTGCCACCACACCCAGCACACCCTGTCACCTCTGTCACCCCTGCTCTCACCAGGGACCTGAGGAAAGCCCCCAGACCCTCAGCACATTCAGTCACCTCCCCTTGGAGCTGCTTCTCCAGGCTCCAGCTGGGATTTTAGAGACAGGATCAGTTCAGGGGTGCTCCTGGGCCCTGTTGGTTTTAATGCAGCAATCAGAGGTTTAAAACTTAGCCTGTGTTTAATTGCTGCTCTGAATAACAGCAGCAGGGCCTGGTGCTCACACTCCTCACTGCCCCAGTGCTGGGACAGAAACGTGGCACCAGCCTCACAGCAAGATTTGGGCATTTCTCCCAAACCACAAATCAGATGATCCCAAATTCTTCTTTTTTTATTTTAGAAGTAGGTATATATTATTGTCTCTGCTTTTTATTAAGAGATAGGACTAATGTTGGGTTAGGAATGATTTACTGCTCAGATAAACATGAGTTTCAGGGGATTTTAAAGGAATAAGTAGTTAGTTATAGCTCAAAAGCAGTCACAAGCTTTTTGTTATAGGATAATATATAACTATCTAATCTAATGAATAGATGCTACAAAGTTAATTTTGTTTTCTTGACTTATCACTTTTACTTAATTTTGTTGTACTGTGGATACTTTTGATCAATGGGTTTTTGTCTGACATGCACACATGTTTCTGTTATAATTTTAAACTCTTAACTTACTCTATATAGCTATTCTTACATTATAGACCCTTCACCACCTTATCAGTACAGTTTCTCACTTACTTAAGGCATATTTTTTCTTACAACTATAGAAACACAAGTTTATGATTTTTTTGCTTAATGTCTGTGTTTTATTTTTACATCAATCTAAGTTTCTTTTAAGGCTGTAGATCAAACTCTTCAGTATCTGCAGAAGTTTCCGTTTTTCTGATTCCCACAGGTAGAGTTTCCTAAAAGGAAGGTAAGCACAAATGAATTTGGAAGGGAAACTATGTAAAGCTGCTTGTTAATTTAGCTCCCACTCTCAGGTATTTCATTTTTGGCATTTTCCTAAAGTTTTCATCTCTCCTAGTCTTGTTTTATGGTTAGCATAGGGCCAGCCTGAAAGATAATATATTGTGACTGTTATATTATTTATTTCAAAGCCAAGTTATTGATTATTGCAGGCTGAAAATGACAAATGGCATCTGAGAAAGGCACGGTCAGCGAGTTCTATTAAAGAAATGATAGTATTGCTCATGGATTGTTAAAAGGTTCAGTTTAGATACTTTATAGGTTTATATCCATCACTATTTAATGACCAAATGATGAAAAATATGAGTCACAGGGACAATTTCTTTCTGTTACAGTTTTACGTTTAAGCAGTTAGCAAAATAAGAGAAAATTTTTGTGCTAAAGGGTTCGTGCACCCAGACCTTGTAATCTGGGACTGAGCTTGATTATTTGAAAGGCAATGATTCAATACAGGTGACTGGGGCACACTGGAGTGGCTCAAATCCTCCCTGTGCAGTGCTGGTGCAGAAATGCTGGGGATGGGATGGGATGGGATGGGATGGGACGGGATGGGATGGGACGGGATGGGATGGGATGGGGATCCAGGAAGGCAGGAGGGGTGAGGGGGGTGCATTGTGTTACACCCCCCAAAAAGGACCCCCCAGAGCTGCCTCTTGGGGCCCAGTCCCAGGGCCAGGCTCAGGGAAATTCTCATTTTCCCAGCATGATTCCACCAGGCAGGGCAGAGGAGTTTGGGGTGGGTCACTCTGGAGGAACAAACAGACGTTGATGAGCAGGAACCAATCCCACCCCAGGGCATCCTGGTGTCCCTGATGTCCTCCATTCCCTTTCCTAAAGAGAGCCAGAGTAGGATTTAGCCAGTTTTCCCCATATTTAACTCCTCAAGCTCAAGCTGGAGGCCAGCATTACTTTTTTTGTTTGCCACAGGTAGGAAAGCCTCTCTTCTCACTCGTATTCTCTCGGAGCCATCTGCTCAGAACACTTTCAAAACGAGGGCAATTAGAGATAAGAGCTAATAACACTCCAACCTGCACGCTGGGAAATGCCATTTAATCACTATTGCCTTGGCTGGCAGATCAGGAGCAGCCTCAGACTGGACCAGGGTGATAAAGCTCCCATGCAGGCTCAAATGAAGAGCCCAGCTGCAGTGTTTGCCACTGTGAATTGTAGCTGCAAGACCTGGAATCTGGCCTAAAGAGCTGATATAAATCCAGCAGAATAAATCTTTCCCTACTGCCTGTGGTTTCACACTGCCTTAACTCAACTCTTTTACCTAATCTCTGACCTTCCTTTGTAATTTTTCATGTTTCCCAGGTAAAGCTCGGGGTGCTCGTGGGCTGAGGCTGAGCCAGCAGGGCTGGGGAGTTCAGGTTTTCTCCTGGGGGAGATGAGCAGGGCTGTGCAGGGTGTGCTGGTGGGAAACCTTTGGCAGTGCTCTGCACTCAATTTCCCTGTGGCAGGAGCATCACTTGGTTTCCTTCTCCTGCTTCCTGTGGCAGAAAGGAGCTCTGTGAAATCTGAGAGCAGGAGCAGGCTGGGAGCTGCTCTCCCAACTGCTACAGGGAAAATTCCAGCTCCAGAGCCAGGGGGATTGGCCACAGTCCCTGGCAGGTGCAGCAGGACAGTGTTGTGAAGGTCCTCAGGATGAGGTGAG